>NW_026061824.1:21500000-21740884 GCF_023897955.1 Schistocerca gregaria
AACGTTTCGGGATTCCCTCATAGTCGCGTAGACACTCCAGAAGCAGGAAGATCCGTTTGATGACGTCTCTTGAGGAGCGAGGAAAAAATTCACTCTCAAATAACTACTGTACAAGATGCCTCGCCGCCTCTTGAAGGGTGTCATGGGATTCTGCAGCCGTGGACTCGGCGACCCGTGAGCCAACGCGGTGTTTCTGACCACATACATTTTAGCTGCGGGTTCTCCGACGTGCAAAGGAAGCCGCGACAATGGGGAGGCTCTGCGTGCCGTTTTGTAATAAGAACGCCTCTCCACATTTTATCGTAGGAATGATATAAATTTTAAACTTCTTAGATCCACCGAGTCATTATGTATTCTTAAAATATCTTTAACTCTTTTTCAACACATATGTATCTTTTACCTCTTTCACTGAAGAAGCTGACCAACAGATTTTTTTCAATTTCAGGTATTGGTTTTATTGCATTCTCCTTTAGCGTATTGATCAGAAATTGTAGGTTAAGATACCTTTGCCTTATTGAGTATCGTTTGCTATGCCAAACTTCGACAGCATTCATGGTCCTGTGCATCGAATTGATGACGGTAGATAGCTGACCGAAATCACTTTGAAATAAATTCTCTGATCGCAGATAACTTTGATACAGTAGTGTTAGGTATCGAGGTATTATCTAACGCAACTGAAGCCAACCTAAGAGTGAATTTATTTCGAAATAATTTCGGTCGACTGTCTGTCTTCACCAATTCCACATTTCAGGTTGTGTACTAGCATTTTCCATCTATTGACTGATTAAATAGTCTACGCCACTGAGCACTTGCTACGCTGTTACTCTCCATGCTTCATCAAGGCAGTCCGGTGGAAGATGGACTCTACAGCACACGTGCGGCAAGACAAACGAACTACTTCTTCATCCCTGTATTGCTCCACTAATCGCAGTTCTTGTATGTCTTCCACAGGCATTGCTTGAAATGAGAATTACAACTGGAAAATAAATGTCTCGGATAACACTGTTTTCATAGCTTAATTTGCAGTCATTTCGAAGTAAAGCAATGCAGTTTTAAATGACAACCAAGTTATGACATTTCTCGGTTGAGAAAAAATATTTCACAATTATTTTGACTTTCCTCTGGTAAAAAAGCTAGTCTTCCGTGCTTCAGGTATCAACAAGTTGTTTCCAACACCTCTGAAATGTCCGTCCATAAGAAGAGCTTTATTTTCAAACATTTTCTCCCCTTCTTCGTAACTGATCACCAGGATTCATTTGTCAGGAACAGGGTTATTATGTCTCCTTAAAAACTTCAGTCACTTTGAAAATATCTTCGTGCTGCCGAATCCCTGAACTACTGCCGTCTTTCTCACAATTCGTTATACTTGCGACGTAATCTAAACCTTTATCTCGCAAATCTTGAAATTGCTCTTTAAACCCTCCGAAAAAAGGCACTGTCTACTCACCGCAGACTGTTTCCCAGCAGTTATGCATTCGTTTCTCCATCTCCACATCTGTTTCGTCAGGTTGGGCGAGAAACTTACTGTTGAGCCGTGATTCTACCATTTACAATTTTTAAACTGCCGCTGCTCCTATTCCGTTCGGAGTTCCTGTACAGGCAATTCGTATAATTACCACATTTCCGGTGTTCCTGGCACCGCTTACCATCCTTTCCCCTTTCTGTTTCCTTTTCCTTTCCTTTCCTTTTTCTAACCACACGCTCCAGTCACATTAACGTGATAACCGCCTGTGTCCGACGCTAATGTGTAGGGTATGCGTAACGCGGAAACTCAGCCACTTATGTGACATCCAAAAGGACGTGATCATTGCCTTTCGGGCCACAGGTGGATGCATTTTCGAAACGGCAGAGTTCGTAAAATGTTGGCGTGTTGCCATATTTAAAGCACTCCGCGCATGGCGCTGTCGAGAGCCGACGCTGAGGCCGTTGTGGTGCCCCACGGTCCACAGAGGACAGGAGTTAAAGGAGACCGCAGGTGAATAACGTGCAACTGCTGAGCAACTGACCATGCACGTGAACAGAAGAGCCTACCGACAGTGTCTCCTCTAAGACCACTCAGCGAAAAATGCTATGTGTGGGTCTCCACAGCAGACTCCTGGTCCACACACCTATGCTGACTGCTGTTCGCCCGCGACGAAGGCTGGAATTTTCACGCCAGTTCTGCGACTGGGTGTCCACTGAACGGTGACCTGCGGGCTTTCCAAGTGACAGACAGACGTTGGCGTGTAGGGCGCGATTCACCTGAAAGTGAACACCCTGCAACAGTCGGCGGCAGGGTTAGGACAGGAGGAAGGATCGTTACGATCTCACAAACGTTATCGTGACACTCCCGTCGTTCTGGAAGGCACAGTGGATGAGCAGAAATATCGGTCGGAACCGTTGCCACACCTACATCGAGTCTTTTTTCCCTCGGAATCTACCAGCAGAACAACTAAATCTGTGACACAGCTTGCAGTGTGAAAAGCACCAGGATGAGTTTGCTGTACTCCACCGACCACCAGGCTTCCCGGGCTTAACGGAATCGAGAATATGTGGGACCACCTCGATGAAGCTCTTCGTATCCTGGGTCCTCAACCGAAAAACGTAGCGCAGCTAACTAAGGCACCGGCGTCGGCATGGCTCAGTACCTCACTGACTCCTGCGCGTTTCTCAGTTGTCCGCACTTCCCGTTAATCGTATCCCCCTACAGTGACTCAATGACGACACTCTCCCGTACACGACAGCATCATCAACAGCCGCAGACTGCTGTTCACTCTGCCTGTCACCTCATTTATGTCTATACAGTATAACAGCTGTCTGTTACACTTCCTGGGACACTCCTGACGATACCCTTGTGTCTGATCAACGCTAGCTGTCGAGAACGTACTGGTATCTGTTGTAGACTTTAAGCCGCTCTCATATCTGGGAACCGACTCCGTATGCTTATACGAGGCCTTTGGTTAACAGTGTGCAGTGGAGCACCGTGCCAAAGGCTTTTCTCAAATATAGGAGAGTGCAATGTGCTTAGGACCCTTCATCCGTGGTTCGCAGTATATAATGTGCGAAAAGGGCAAGCTGCGTTTCACACGAGCTTTCTAAAACCGTGCTGATTTCTGGACGTAAGCTTTTCGGTGTCTAGGAAATTTATTATAATCATATTCAGAATACGTTCTAGGATTCTGCAGAAAATCGATGTCTGTAATTTTGCACATCCTTTCTTTTACTCTTCTTGTACACGAGTGTCACCAGCGATTTTTTAAACTGCCTTAGGTTGGACCCATTACAGGTGTAATATTCAGAAGGCAAATGTATATTGATCTCGTTATATACGGCTGCAACTTGCGCTTTTGCCAGTCCTTTGCGAAATACTGCTGGGCAAGAGAAAGGCGATAAATGCGAATGAAGTAAGTAAAACTGAAATTGTTTTAACTTCTTCGCTGTCGCCGAATCCTTTCCAAGCGATGCGTCCTTGAGCGGGTCAAACAGGTAGCAATAAATGCTCTACAAGTGAGGTTGACTTTTGAAGTTTTTCTTACCAGTCAAGTACAATGCAGACAGCTTCCATTCTCCTTAATGTCAGCAATATGAAAATGAAAATTCACGAAAGTCAAATCTGGACTGTAGCGATAATGACGCAGAGTCTCCCAACCCATTACTGTTTCTTTTCCCTTCCAGTGGTTTCTTGGATCAGCTGCGCTATGTTTGGGCGAGCGTTGTTGTGTAATAGTATCACGTCTTTTCTTTGACATTGGCGACCCTTTCCTCTCGTTTTCGGCTTTACTTTGCTCATCACTATGTGTGAGTGGTCAGCGCTGCATCCTGTACGCTGATCTTCCAAATAATCACCAAAATACAACTACTTTGGCATCCAAATGATGGCCAGCATCACTTTCCTCGCTGATGCTCGAGTTTGAATTCCTTTCGGACAGGTGAACTAGTGTGCTTCCATTTCACTCCTTGTCTTTTCGAGTCGGGTTCCCCATTTTGAACGAAAGTTTAATCACACGTTAAAATCTCGTTCGAAAAAGGTTCACCTTCACGTTCATAGCACTCTTTGTTTCCTTGTGTTGTGTGAATTCTCTCGGGACCCACGTTGGACTTGTTTCGCTGTATTTGAGCATGTCAATGACGACGTTATGGACTGTGCCACTACCTGTTGCAGCTATTTTGCTATTCAGTTCTACTGCAACACGTCGGCCATCAGGAGTAATGTCTTCAGAGCCGGCTTTAAGCGAAGGAGGAGACAGTTCAATTGGCCGGCCACGGTGTTTTTTATTAGTCACTGAAGTTAGATTGTTTTTGAACTGTCCTACGTATTTATCAAAAATTTCCGTCGTTCGCACAGCTTCGACCATACTGAAAAAACGTTAGAGAAAATATTTCGGCCGTTTTCCGTCTTCTGAAAGGGAAAACGCATCGTTGAACGTTGCTCAGTTAATGTGGAAACTTCAACCGGACACGCCATTCTCAATTGCAACATTAAGGTTATAAATAAAACAATTATTTTTTGTCAGCCGCTCTTAGCTCATCACAGTCATGCCATCCTAAAGTCATGAAACTACAAAAATTCTTCCTACGGACTATTCGAGTTCATTAATTTGCTTTGCAGGGGAAACTCACGAAGGAGTATGCGCTTAGTATTTAGTCGGTCATTTCTAGTTGATGAGAAAGTTAAAACAAACAAGTAGCAAACCATTGCTCATTTATTTAGGGACAACATTTATCAGATACAGCTGAGTAACGTTTAACCCAAACCTTAAATGTCATATATATGACACTGCTCGTAGCTGCATCATCTGGCAAGAGTACGCACTAACACCAATGACAAGAAAATGCACCATGACCTTCGTAAACTGTGCATTCTTCATGCCACTGTTGGGAGCAGACATCACACTCAATACAGTCTTCCGTGACAGACTCGTTTTAGTCTTCACCACACCTTGGGCAGTTCAAAACATGAAGTTGGAATAATAGACAATTGTGAAGGTGATTCGATAAACCCTAAGCCTGGCACTTAGATATGATTTGCACAATATCCATGTGGGTGTAGATCCCTCCTTGGATTGTGCCCTGGTTGTTGCTGAAGATGATGGAGCAGTTTAATCCAGATTAGCCACAGAGATTCTACGTTGTTCGTTACTGATATTTTGTCCCTCCTTGGTTTAGTTTGTTTTCCTAACAATGCATTTTTGTACGTAGACTCAAACAGAATTCCGGATGTTTTTGCAGCTTTCTTTAGATGTTCGAAAACCTAAAATTGTGCAGTTCACAAAACGAAAAATCATAGTATCCTATGACTACAGCATCAATAACTCTCATTTTCAATCGGTCAGCTCACACAAATACCTCGGTGTAACACATTGTAAGGATACGGAATTGAAGCAGGACTGAATAAAACTCATACGATTTCTACACCTGGATAAGCGTTCGACAATGTAAAATGGTGCAAGATCGAAGTTGTGAAGAAAATAGCTCTAGGCAGAGACAGGTATATATTAGTACAAGACCCAAGAGGAAATAAGAGTGGAAGACCAAGAACGAAGTGCAAGGATTAAAAAGAGAGTAAGACTTTGATATAGTTATTCGCCTATACTGTTCAATGTTTGTATCAAAGAAGCAATGAAGAAAATAAGAGAGAGGTTCAAGATTCGCACTGAAATACGGGTTGAAAGGATATCAGTGACAATGTTTGCTGATAATATTATCGTTGTCAGTGAAAGTGAATTACTACAGGATCTGATGAATGAAATATACAATATAATGAGTGTAGAATTAGGGGTCAGAGTAAATCAAAGACAATAGTGATGAGATGAAGCATAAACGGGAAAAGCGAGAGTCTTAACATTGGTGATAACGAAGTAAGAAATGGAACCATCACATCGTGTCAGTCAAAGATAAAGGTGCTGGCGAACTGTAATTTATTGTTAGAATTAAAGAGAAATATAATCAGTGCACAAAGATGATCTTTTTTGAACTATTGGTGCGACCCATACTCTAATATTGCTCCATGGTGTGGGACCTGTCCCATATACGAGTTTTTCTTCTTATCATCCCTTCCCCACTGGAAATATTTGTTTGTGAACTTTTAATTATCTTCATGTATCAATTCCGATTTAATGTCTCCTGTTTTTATTACCCTCTATTTTCGTCTACGTTACTGTGTACATTATATCGATTTCTCACTTTGCTTGAATTTTATTTTACTTAGAAAACATTCTCTCATTTATGTCCTCATCTACACTATAATTTCCATAGTGCACAAAGATTTTATGTTATGTTTTAAATATTTGTATGTCGATTACCATGCAAAAAAAGGCACGTCTCCCAAAGAAAAACGTTTTTCACATTAATGCACAGTCAATATAAATAGATTATTTCGTCTTTTGTTTTTTAATTCATTTATCGGAGTTTTGAAGTAATTCAATAGTCAAACAGATAGGTATAATAAATTACACATTCACAAAAATTCCGATTGGAAGAAAAATTAAACAAATGGAAAAGTTCATACGGTGACTAAAACGATGTGACAAAAGAATAGAACGAAAGAAATTACATTTAAACCAATAAATAGAGTACAAATAAACATCAAAGTCATTTCGATAAAGATATTAAAAAAAATTACAGCACCTGACGATGCATGGTTAAGCTTCTATCGTAACCATTATGACACGTAACCAGACTGTGGAATACGACTTCCTTCACGCTATGTAGCATCAGGCAAAATTTTGAAATCTTTTCCGTCAGTTACTTTCAATCCGAGGGCCACCTGGATGCAGGGATCTTAAGTTGCACTACGGCTTATTTGGATTCAAAAAGTCGATCCCACCGCTGGGGGCTCTCCTTGTTAGTTTTAAAAGTAACAAACGGCACATTTTGAAATAACAGTAATATCGCAGTCCAGTAGCGCCGGACCCTGCAAACTTGAAAGACAACTCCAGCAAAGGCAAAGAAAATTTTACTGTAGCAAGTAAATTACTGTAGGCAACTGAACAACAACGAAATAATAACAATAATAGGTTCGCAGGAGAGCTTCTGTAAAGTTTGCAAGGTAGGAGACGAGGCACTGGTAAAGCTGTGAGGACAGGGCGTGAGTCGTGCTGGGGTGGCTCAGTTGGTAGAGCACTTGCCCGCGAAAGGTAAGGGTCCCGAGTTCAAGTCTCGGTGCGGTACCCATTTTCAATCTGCCAGGAAGTTTCAATAATAATAATAATAATAATAGATCCAGTCATATTAATATGACCAACTCCTATTTTCGAGGTCAACGTGTAATAACCCATAGACTCCAGGAGATAGCATTAGTAGGTGATGAATGGGGGTGGGGGGAGGAGGCTGGAAACAGTGAAGTCGTTGTCATAATGCGTAAAAGGGGCGATTTATGTGACGTCCAACAGGGCATAATCGTTGGCTTTCTTCCCAAGGGTGGAAGCATTTCCGAAACGGCAAAATCTGTAATCTTTTCACATGCCACTGTATGTAAAGTAAACCGTGAGTGGCAAAATCTCGGTATTCTAATCCGGCTCCAAGGCAAGTGTGTTGGACTACGGGCAGTAGGCGACACAGGTGAACGATAGCTGCAGATGTGTGTGCTGGCGAGAAGACGTGCAACTTTTGTGCAGCTGACAGCTCAGGCCAACCGAGGGCTGCCACCAATGTTTCCTCAATAACTTATGGGCTTCCGCAGTGGGCACCTGGTCCCTGCACCCACGCTGACTGCTCTTCATTGGCGTTGAAAGCTTGCATTTGCACGCTGGTACCACAACTGAAAGTCCACTGAGTGCTACAGGTGGCCTCTCCATATTCATCACATTTTGTGCTCCATCGGACAGATTGAAAGCAAACGCCCTGCAACCCTGAGGGAGTGTTATGGTGTGGGCAATGTTTTCGTGGCACTCCCTGGGTGATCTCGTTGTTCTGAAAGGCACAATGGATCAACCCTAGTACGCACCTATCCTTGGGAACCATATACACACCTAGATGCACGTGTAACATAGCTCGCAGTGTATGTGCGTGGTTCTGAAAGCTCTAGGATGAATTTACCGTACTGCCCTCACCACCAAATTTTCCGCCTTTAAACCCAATCGAGAATCTGAAAGGTCACCTCGATCGAGTAGTTTGTGCCACGGATCCTCAATCGATAGAATTCTATCGCAGCTTGACAAGTACTGGGGTAGGAATGGCTTCTTATGACTGTTGTTACATCATTGACTCTATTCCTGTGCGTCTCGTGCTGCAGAAGGTGTTTATTCGGTATTTTAACACGTGGTCAGATTACTGCGACTGGACAATGTAATAATAATAAATTTCGCGTATTTCAGTGCCCTCGTTTAAGTCTTTCAATTGGACGGCACTTTGAAGACATGCTTATCATTAACGTACTCCAGTTGTCCAACCGGGGAAAGGGAATCGGCAGTTTAACGTGGAATCCGCACCACATGTTGTTTCTACCGACTCCTCATATCATTGAGAGGTGAAGGCTGTATTAAAAGCAGACAGAACAATTTATTTGTTCATCTGGGATTCGATCCCGAGATTCTCGATTTGCAGGCACGCGCTGTGCCGGTAGATCACCAGGTCCAACAGTTACGAGACGGTAATCGAACTGTATTGGCAGAGTATTTCGTCATATTTTGCATCAAGTACATGTGCTGTGGTGCAAGCCAAAGTACATTCACGCTAAGGGCATCAGTTCCGATCCCAGAAAAAATGTGCAGCCAGAGCAGTATTGTAAGTAAAAATCAAACTCTTCCATTTTTCTTACCGAATTGCTATACATCTAGAAAACAAACCAAAATTGTGAAAACATTTCATACAAGATTACTGACAAATTTTTATGAGTAAAAATAAACGGGTATGGTAATTACATGGAGGTGAATGAAAAGTAGTGGCAGTTTGGCTATAATTCATGTCAGTCTTCATTGACTAAAATTCACTTTATCACATTTCCGTCTCGCGTCTCGATCACTTTCCACACCCACATGAAAGATGTCATACACTGTCAGTGCATCCATCTGTGATGATGTCTCGCTAGGACCGCCATATGGTGTCTTATCATTTGCTGTAAGACGTGCCACGAAATACTTCGTTCATTTGGGTGATCAGGCCATAATTGGGGGGACTCTACCGGATGAATACGGTGGATGTCCCAGTATGTCCCGCTGCCACGTATGCGGTGCTCCTGCACAGGGCTCGTCGTTTGGCGTCGTGTAAGTTGGTAGAATGCAGCGCTGGAAGGAAAGATTGTTGCGCGCTCCGACCACGTGCCCTTCCAGTCTGGACCCAAGCACGTTTTTCGTGTTTCCCGAACATACTATTAAGGCACTCGAGCTAGCCTCTCCATCTCTGAGAGAGTACACACTGCAACTGACTCAAACAGGACTTGTGCTGCTGACTTTACTACTTCAGCCCACCATCTGTCAGCAACAGAAAGTGTGCGTACCGAATGACTCACATCCGTCATGTTATGGCATTGTGCTACCACTTTTTATCCAACACATGCAAAGACGCATGTGTGACTACTTGTTGTCTCCCATCTTGGTAGTGGCCTAATTATTGGGAGGTTTTGAAGTGCATTATCTATACCTGGTGTATCAAAAACAATCATCCGACCTGGGCCGTCTATATTTCTGGAACTAAGAAACATATACAATGAATACAATGAATTTTGTCCTTTGATGTACGAAAACTAAAAAAGTTATTTTCATCCTTTTCATTGGTGTTCAATATGCATCGTTGAGATGCACTGAACATGTCAATGCGGTGTTCAAATTGTACCAACACTGCAGCAAGCATGTCTGGAGTTACAATTTCCACAGGTGCTGTTACGCGATGTCTCAGTTCATTTATTGCTGTTGGTAATGTAGGTACATAAAGAGTCTCTTACAAAACCATACATATATAATCACATATAGTCGGGTGCGGTGACCTTGGAGTCTAGTAGTCTAAGGGTGAGTGATTTAGTCCAGTGTGAACGATCCATCGTTCAGCAATCGTTTGATTTAGAAATTCCCACACTTCCAGATGCCACTGTCGCGGTGCCCCATCGCATTGGAAAATGAAGTCGTTCGAATCAAACTGTGGGAAGAGATATATGCTTACTGTAACAGTGTTTCCGGCAAAGAAATATGAATCATACACATTTTCCCTCTAAACTGTACAAAATACATTAAATTTAGGAGAGTCTATTTTATGTTGTACACCTTCATGTGGTTGTCCCGTACCTCATATTGTCACATTATGACAGTTCACCTCTCTGTGTAAATGGAGTGTTGCCTCGTCACTAAACACTAACTGTGGGAGAAAACGGCCATCCTCCACCTTGACAAGAGTGAAATTATGGAACTTCACACGATGTTATCGCCCTCACGAACAGCTCGCATTAGCTGAATTTAACATTATTTGATGCATAAACGTCGACACAGAGATGCCAGACGGACATCGGGGACGTGCTGAGCTGTCGAGCTGCACGGCGAACGGTTTTCTGCGGACCCCTCGTGAAACTGTGGCGGATGCGTTTGACGTCTGTGTCAGGCATTCGGGGACGGCCCGGCGATTCGCCTTTCCGCAAACTTTCTCTTTTTCTTAATCGTTGATGCCATCATCTAATGCTCTGTGCTGTAGGAGGATCATCATCGTACCTTGTACGAAAGTCACGTCGAACACTTATTACTGCCCACACTGCGCAAAATGCAGAACACAAAACGCTTCCTGTCGCCGCGACACCATTTTTACTAGGACTGAAATGGTCGGACAGTGCTGCTGCCAAGCGGTAACCATGTAAAGCCGTAGGGTTTGCTCTTTCCAGCAGTACGCTATTCACGCACATATGTCGAATAACATAATAGTTACTTTTTTTAAAAAAATCGGTTGATTCTTTTTGATACACCCTGCATATTTACACTCTAAACAGTACCACCAATAAATTATCCCAGTATGAAGGAAATCGTTAGATGTGATGTACGTGTAAAGGCAAACAAATGATAACAATTGCTATTAAATTGGGTGACTCATTCAGGAGAAAGTCATAACGCGTTGGTCCACCTCTGGCCCTTAAGGAAGCAGCTATTCGACTTGATCTTCATTGATAAAGTTGGTGAATGTCCTCCTGACGGATGTCGTACCATATTCAGTTCAATTGATTTGTTACATCGTCAAAATCTCGACCTGGTTGCAAGGAGAATCCCATATAGCTCCAAAATTGGGGAGAGAGGTGGAGATCTTGTTGGCCAGTGTATTGTCACGTACGTACACACAGATGAAACTCTCAACATGTGTGATGCATAAAATATCGTCTACACTGAAAGCGTTCCCAGCAGAGGTTAACCCCTCGTAATGGCAAAAGGTGGTCATACCGCATATTGAAGTCCACTACCAGGTGTCTGGATACTTTTGATCGGATAGTGTATTTCAGAATGTTAGCAGTGGCCAGAATTTGGGACATTCGGCTTTGAGCTTAAAGCTGGTGCGAGGCGGTTCAAGATACCTCTAAAAATAGACACATCTGGCAGCATTAGAGTGAAATGTCCATCAAAGAAGCCGTGTTGCGCTCTCTACCTACAGTTGTTCTCGTGGGCGTCAGAGCCCCCGTACGCAAGACGCCCCCTGGGTTTTATACTGCGGACACGGTAGTCGCGCCTGATGAGCTCTCAGAAATTATGAAATGTATTCGAAATTTCTATTATGGTGGAACAACAACTGTACAATATACCGGAAACATGCACGATGTTCCGAAATTCCCGTTACAAACTCCTAGTGTAGATGGGGAATGAGTACACAATACTCGTATTCTGAATTGGAACCCATCTCCTGTAACGCACCGTTTCCTCGCTACAGCCGTCGGAAAACATGTTAGTAACGCGACCACTTGTACAAGTAAGTCATTAGCTGTGACCCAGTACATCGATAGTTCCACAATTCCACTCATTGAAAGGAAACTTGATAAGTTTTTAGAAACACTCTTCTTTACAATACGGCCTTTTGAAACTTAGGTGCGCTGCGTCTCTTTGTAGCACTGCAGTCACCCGTGCTGACGGTGAACGCACCATTATCTCAAAGTCGTTGCGCAGTTGTGGCGAAAAGCGTATGCCGTGAAGTTGGACGCTGCTGAGAACGAGCTTGATAAAGGCGACGAACTTCGCCATACAGTAGGATCATATCGGTGTATTCGGCAAAAGTGCACTCCGCAATATTGCTCTAATACTGACAGACACTTGAGTGACGCACGAGCCTTGTCAGAGTGGCAGGGCTGACGGTGAATGACATCCGACGTAAGCATCTTCCCCCACCCCTTCCGCCATCCCACGATGGCTACCCTGTTGCATACCCACCTAGCAAACATGTATTCAAACGGCTGTAGCACGGAAAGTATACGTTTCCGTACGGGGTTCAAATTAAAAATATTGTCGCTTAGTTCCCTCTAAAAGTGCTAGAATTTCGGAAAACTCTGTATCTGTCCAGTAAACTGTACAGCTGGTGTCGTACCACATTCGAAATATCCGATTATGTTTCAGGATTTGTGTGTTATGGCATTTTGCAGAAACATTACTGAATTTTGCTGTATATTGTTATCATTAAAGTGAACTACCGTTTCTGTCTCCATACCATAAATCATAAGTACCATTTATATCGTTTCAAGCACTATTCAGCTGCTAGGTTTTAGGAAAAAATAATTGTATCATTCTCAAAATATCGGACAGAAGCGATATAGTTCCTACAAAGAACGCTAGCGAAGATGAACAAGTGCTCATGGTTCCTGATGTATGCATGTAACAGCCTATGTGTACTGCACATTGTTTTCTTCTCTCGTTCCGTACCACCACACCTGAAAGTTTCCTGTCCTACATCTTAGCAACAACCATAACGGTACATACTGAGGTAACAGAAAGGTTCTCTGTTATAATTTTCCGGTACAAGGACATAATCTCAAATTTATGCATTTTTCCACCTGCATCATCTTAGAAAGGTTGTAACATCTTTGTGGGATCCCTCTATTTTTGTAGGCACCGGTATCTATAACTTTGACGCTCTGTAGCGTCGCTGGATGACGGTTTCAGAAGTAGATTCCTATGTAAAACTTCATCAGTTACGTCCCCTGAACAGCCCTGAGTAGTGTGAAGCATGATTTGTGAAACACCCTGTATAAAGAATGAATAACATCAGGGAATGGACTAGAATCCTGTCTCACTCACTTGTCACGTATTTCCTTTCTTTCATGTCCTTCAACTCGTACAGCTGCTGTCTCGTTTCTGGTGGAGTTCTAAGTAATGCTTCGCTCGCTATATTTTATTCCTGGTTGCATCTTAAATTCAAACTGTATATTCTGGTCAACATCGTCAAAAGTTTTTTCTGTATCAAAAGATGTTATAAATATGGGTGCTGTTCCCTCCAAATTAATTTTCCTCTAAATCAGCTTCTGTAAGGTGCTCCATTCCTCTGCAAATAGTTTGTATCAGTATTTTCAACTAGGAGTTATCATAGTGGTGGTTTGAAAATATTCGCACTGACCACGAGTTGCCTTATTTGGTATTGGTGCTATTACGCTTCTCGTTTAGTGTGAGGATTTAGCGGGTAGTTCAGCCGGCGTACTCGTTCAGGAATGAGGAAGGAAATCCCAGCAGAGTGAGTCGTCGCCAGCTCCGCTAGAGTCCACTGGTAGCGAAGCCCTGCGCTACAGACAACTGACTGTGTGAGGGACCAGTAGCGACACCTAGCAGCGATGTGGTGAAAAGGAAATAGTATTGCTAAAAGTTTTATCCACGATTTTTAGCATTTAGAATGGAGATATGGCACGGAATTTAATAGAAAAAGAAAACAGCTATAGTAGCAGTCTCTCTCTCGCAATGCAACAATAGTACAACAACAATAGACCAACTGAATCTGTAGAGGTAGTAATAAAATTTATTTTCTGACCTGCAAGATACTTTCATATAAAGCTGAGCCTGAGAGGATGTCAGCTAACTACCGTCAGAAATATAATATGAAACATGTAGACCTGTCAGTAAAATCGTCAAAAAATTCGTTTTTTAAATGTTAAATGTTATCTGTTTAATTTAACATTTAGCTCACATAAAACCAGGATAATTATCCTCTTTCATACAAAGAAAGAGAGTACCTCATTAGTGACCTGTGTCATATCATAATCTCATTTTGACTCTTGAATAATTAAAAAAAATTTGATATAGTATTTTGCATTTCTTCTGACATTGAAACAATTTATCCTGTTCCTGCACTGAGAATGTACTAAGTAAATATGTAATATATGTATCAGTATTATAGCCAAATTTATTTTTCTAATTACTGATTATTAAATACCAAAACAGCTTCCAATTTCTTGTAGTTATCTTAGCAGCATTTAGAACAAAAACGAAAATAAAACGTATTAGTTTTTTTTAGTAAGGATATTATTTCATTGTTGTAATCCTACAAATGTTCATGATACTATGCTGTTTCTTTATGTAGAAAGTACCTGGAAAATATATGCAGATGTGGTCTGGTGAAGAAAGTGTGCGTATTAAAATTTAAAATAAGTGATTGCAGCAGCATAATGAGGTATATTTTGTAGTGTGGGAGTGAGCTCCACGTGGGATCCGAAGCACGGACCCCACGGGGGTACCCGGCATGCGCCACATGCCAGGGCAGAGGTGGAGGCTAGTGTTCGGAAATCTGAAAATTCCAGCGCCGGCCGGGGATTGAACCCCGGCCCGGCTGGGGCGAATAGCCCCAGCCGAGGCGCTGGAACGTTCCAGACCCCCTTACCACTAGACCACCGGGGACCCCGGCCGTTTCCTGCTCTGAACTCGGTCTGGTAGTCCTGTCACACTTCCTGTTGTCGGCTGTGTTTACATCGGACGCTGAGTGGCATAGTGTAGCCGGCAACATTAGAACGCTGTGAGGGGGAAGTGTTTACCTCCGACTAGTAGCTGTCCCCCCTACCCAGGTGAAGTAGCTTTACAGTTACCAAAGACATTTGAAATCAGCCTTTGCGACTGTATGCAGTCGACGGTTGTTAATCGTTTGTTTCAACCTGTTCCCAAATGCCTCGAGAAAACCGAAGTAACTTCTTCACTAATCGAGGCGACTGTCATATGAAAACGACCCGCAGACATTCTATAATTACAAGTCAACGCCTAGCTTACACCAGATAATTCTGTCTGTTTCATCAGTTGTTTTAACAGTGCACGAAATACCACAGCATATTATTAATCCGTTGCAAATAAATTTCTGTGTGTGCAGTTCAGGTCTGGGCCGTAGAGTTTTCGTGAAAACGTCGGGATAAAATCGTAACATGTGTTTCATATTAATATGAAATTTAGTTAACAATATCTTTATTACAGTGGTCACACTCACAATTTTGGACTTTTCAGTGGCTGGGGTACGATATAGCCTTTGAGTACGTTATCGCGTTGCGCAATTTCTTCCTTTTTTTCCGACTCTGAGGGAGCTGTCGCCTTCTCTCAGCGCTGCCCTTTTTAGGCTTTTCTCGCGTTTTCTGTAATTTAGAGCATATTTACAAGTCCTGAGACGAACTCTTCCTGTGTGTCGTAGGTTTAAACTCAATATATAGATTTTCGTTTATATTCCAGCGAATATTTTTATTTTCCATTCCTCCTAGCGGCGCTCCCTAAGCTGTTCATCGCAATGACACACGAATGAGAATCCTAGCTTACAGCTACACCAGTTTACAACTTTTCACAAAGATGATTCCTAACAATGACCCGCATATGCCAACACAGGCAATAAGCGACAACCACGTGGACTTAACCTTTGTTTGCGCACTGTCGGTCTCGTAATTAATAGTGATTCAAATCAGACGCCATTTTGTCATATAAGAAACTCCGACCAAGGAGAAACTAGACGTTTTCACGTCAGAATACCTTCCAGGAAGTTTTCGACTTTCGTAAAACAGAAACGAGTTTCGACGCTGTGGAATGCTTCGAGAAGTAGTAGGTGACGAATTGTTTCGGGATTCCACTATCCATGCTGCAAACGATCATCGAGCAGAAAGATAATGTTGCTGATAATTGTTAAAAGGCGGGAGCAAGCAGACCGGCGAGGCGAGTTCCCGCCTCTTGCTGAAAGCTTATGGAATTGGCTTACTCAGTGCAGGGTAGCAAGGGTATTTGTCGGAGGTTATAGCTTAACGGAACGCTAAATCATTAACGGTTAGTCTGGGAACCGAAGTCTCAGATACAAATAAGAAGTGACACGCTAAATCCAAAGGCATAAGGTGGTTTATAAGAAATTTAGTTCACAAAATGCATCCATTCGTAACAGTTTGTTCAGTATTGAAAAATGAATGAAGCTGAATTTATGTATTTTTGAAGATTTGTGCGTGCCTTCCGTTTCAAATACAAAAGGAAATAACATGTAAGAAAACTGGGAATACAATAGAAAAAAAGTCGAAATTATATTTCGATTTTTCCTGATTCCATCTGGAATAAAGGCGAGTTAAATAGAATTCATTATTCTAACTTTTTCTTACATCCTTCGAATTGTGCAGACTCGATTGTACCTGGCCCTTGGGCTTCGAATTTTCTAGAGTCTGCATTAATGTCTGGAAAGTAAAAATAAATCTCCTCGTGCTACTATCCACTTTTCAGCGGATGCTGATTTGGTTGCCCTTCTTAGTAGATCAATATGATTCTAGAGTCCTAATCCACGTACGCAACGCTGTTACGGTATAAACGTACGTTTATTTTTACCAAAGTTGCGTAAGAATGCGCTTTTGCTATGCATCCCCACTCCTTAAATCCGCCATCAGGCAAAAGAAAGTGAATACCCTTTCCTTTGTTTTTCACCCTTCATCGATGACAAGTGATAATGACTTGGCAGCAGAGACCTGTTTAGCTTGAGTGAGTGCTTAAACGAAAGGCATGGACGAATAAAAATACAAAACAGATATATAGGTAACGTCACGTAACCATGAAGAAAAGCAGACTTGGTTTATTTTACCATATCAGTTAATTCTTTTAAAACATCGTAAGTAGAATTAACAATTTCGGTCGCTTTCTACATCTAGGAACGTTCTTTATAATAGATAAGTCTCTGATATTCGCTTACAGCATTGTTGTGTCTTTTCCCCTTGCATTTGTGAATTGTCTTCTCAGACTGCAGATTTCTGAGCAGCACTGGTGCCATTAGCCTAAATTTATGTTGGTCTACAGCGCTGAGGTTGATCCCTCACCTGTGGTCGACTGAGAGATCATTCCAAAGCCTGGCAGGCAGCCAACGACTTTGTGAGGGGCCGATCGTAGGGCCTCCAGAGGAAGCTTCTTGGAACGCAAATTCTGGGCGTTCACAGAAGGTGAGTTTGCTGGTAGTTCGGAACTCCAATAATAGGCGAGTAATTGGGCCCCCTTAATAACATGGCTGCCAAGGAGGGGAAGGACGGCAGTGTGCACAAGGTGGGGGAGTCATTCCTGATTTGTAAAGAGTGTTCCGGATGCCATGAAGAGTACAGGGCGCAGCCAACAGCAGGTGGTGGCTCCAGTCGGTGCCAATGGCGTGTGTCGCTTTGGATTGGAGGAGATTCTCTCTGGTTTTGTTTAGCGGATATGGTTAAGCGAGTTTAAGGCGGAGCTCATAATCTGCACCATCATCGACAGAACCGACTGTGGTCCTTCGGTGCAGAGCCGAGTGGAAGGTATGAATCATAGGCTCAGGCGGTTATGTGACTGTGTAGGCCTCAGAGTCCTTGACTTGTGCCATAGGGTAGTGGGTTTCTGGATTCCGCTTAATAGGTCAGGAGTCCACTACACGGGTAGTGGGGGCGGCTGGGGTGCATTTTTAGGTTAGAGGGTCTCAGGAAAACATAGAAATGGCGTCTGTCTAAAAGGGGGCAGGTAACACACAGTAAGGTGGTTGTAGAAACGATCGGTGTTGTAAATTATCGTAGCTGTGTTGGGAAAGAACCAGAGCTCCAGGCCCTAATAGAAAGCACTGAAGCTCAAACAGTTATAGGTACGGAAACCTGGCTAAAGCCGGAAATATGTTAAGCCGAAATTTTTTCAAACGACCTAACAACGTTCAGAAGGGATAGATTAAACATACTTGGTGCTGGAGTATTTATTGCTGTCAGAAGTAGTTTACCTTGTAGTGAAACTGAAGTAGATAGTTCCTGCGAAATAGTTTGGGTAGAGGCTGTACTTGTCAATCGGACTAAACTGGATCGTTTTACCGACCCCCGAGTGAGAGGATATAGTTGCTGAACAGTTCAAAGAAAACGTGAGTCTCATTTCAAAAGGTACCCCACTCACACAATTATAGTCGGTGGTGATTTCAATGTATCCTCGATATGCTGGAAAATTTACACGTTTAAAGCCGGCGGCAGGATTAAAACGTCACCTGAAATAGTACTGAATGCTTTCTAAAAAGAGTATTTTGAAGTATTAGTTCGTGAGCCCACTCGAAGCATAAATGGTTACGAAAGCGTACTTGACCTCATAGCAGCAAATATTCCTGGATGAATAGGTAGTGTCATGACGAATACAGGGATTAGCGACCACAAGTCAGTTGCCTGTACACTGAATAGTGCAACACCTACAACCATCAAAAAGAAACTTAAAGTACATCTGTTTAAAAAAAGCTGACAATGCTCTTAACGATTATTAAGGAAACAGCCTCCACTCCTTCCGATCTGATCATGTAAGCGTAGAAAAGATGTGGAATGATTTCAGAGAAATAGTATCGATTGCAATTGAGAGATATATATACACCACATAGATTAATAAGTGATGGTACTGATCCCCCATGGACAAAACGGGTGAAATCGCTGTTGCAGAAGTAACGAAAAAACATGCCAAATCTAAAAGAATCCAAAATCCGCAAGACTGGCAATGTTTTGCAGAAGTTCTAAATATAGCGGTTACTACAGTGCGAGATGCTCTTGATAATTTCCGCAACAAAACTCTGTTTCGAAATCTGGCGAAAAACCCAGAGATTCTGTTCATGCATAGAGTACACCAGTGTCAAGACGCAATCAGTACCTTCACTGCGCGAAAGTAACGGTGGAGTCACTGATGACAGTGCCACTAAAGTAGAGTTAAGAAACGTGGTTTTCCGAAACTCCTTCAGCAAAGAATATGAAGCCCAGTCAACAGAAAGTGCCAAAATGAGAAGCATAGAAGTGTATATCCTCGGTGTAGCAAAGCAGCTTAAATCACTTATTAAAGGCAAGGTTTCCGTTCCAGATTGTATACCAGTCAAGTTCCTCTGAGTGTGCTGATACAATAGCTCCATGTTTAGTAATTATATACAACCGCTCACAGAAAGATCCGTACCTAAAGACTGGAAAATTGCTCAGGTCACACCAATTTCTTAAAGTACTGCCTTTTGTGATGTTTAACAAAACTGTTGGCAAGCGTACTTGTTATACAAATGGGCACGGCAAAGGCTTAAGGTCGTAAAAAAAATTTCAGCGTTAAACTGGAAATAGTTGTAGGAGAGTATCAGAAGTAATAACCTAATGACATCTTTAATTTCTTGTACATTAGGTTTTTGTGTTGGAGAAGATTCTCATCAGTAATTTTAATAGTCTCATAAATGTGAATGTTAGCAAGTAAATTAACTACGTTAAAGGATACGGAATTACCATCATCAGAAATGGAAAAGTTTTTAATTTTAGCTGTTAGTTAAAGGGAATTTTTGACAGTGTAGTTTTCTGCAAAGACATAATACTCTTTAAATGGTGTACGAGATTTTTTGCCGATTTCGTAGAAGCGCCGTCTGTATAGTTAACACTGTGGACAGGAAGCGAAGGCGGCGTGCAGTCGGAGTCGATGCTGGGCACCAATTGTCGGCTACGACGGGACTGCCCGGGAGGCACACTTACACTCCAGTGGCCGCACGTGTCACGGTGGATGCAGCGAAAGGTCCGCAGCAGCAGTGATAGTGTCGCGGTTGTGTACACCACCTGTTCTAGTGTCTCGTGTGCACGAAGGACCTCTGCAGACCGAGTTGCAACTTTCTTAGCTCGCTGGACTGTGCAGTTGCTGATTTACAGGGGCTGTGCTCGATGCAGCCCACCTGGCAGTGGTGTGTTGCAGCGTGGCGTCAAGGCCTGACAGCTTCCGCAACTGGACAAATGAACTGGCAGTAAAAAAAAAGTCACAACAACTTTCGTTTTCTGACAAAGGCTGTAGCCAAAAATTTAGTTATAGAGTTTGATGGTCTTTTCTATGTGCCTGAGCGATTATCATTACGGTGAGTTGCTGACTACTCTCAGAGTATTTGGAGTATTTGCTCGAGTTACCCGTTGCGTGTGTTATCGCCGCGGTCTCATTTCATCGACGTGGTGACTGTGACATGTGAATGGCTGGCCACATGAATGGACTTTCGTGGCGGGCAAAAATTGCAGGCCATTTCTGTGGGTCTCTCTAACGGATCGGGCCTGCCGATCCAAAGCCCATAGTTTGCCACTAATGTGCGGGTACTACCATGGACCTAGGACTGTGGTGCCCCTCCTCGGCCCCAGGCGATGTATTTCGTGAATCGTGACTGTCTCACAGCAAGTACATTGTACAGTGCGGCGTTTGATACAAAATTTATTTATTATAGTATATTTTGGCACTTCGAAAGTAGTTTATATATTTGGACGATAAGAAAAAAAAATTTGTGGCAATCGCAGGCAGTTTGTACACTATGAAGTCATGTATTTATTGAAAGAAAAAGAATCACACAATACCTGTAGATAATAGACATAACCGACAATTACGAACATAGAAGCATAATTTTATTAGCAGTCACCTACAGTGTTGGTTGACACACCTCTTCCCCACCTTGTACATTTATTTCGAGAGGCCTACTTTTTTCTGAGATTATTTTAAATACCATCACTGCTTTCAGGAATGTGTCTCGCAACTCCAAGAAAATGCATATTTTCGTCACCAAATGGGTTTCGCTTTATGAAAATAAAATCAGTGATCTTAATTAAACATATCTACCATTGGGCTTCCTTTCTCCATCTACAAGCAGTTCATTACACAACATTTTGATGTTAGTACTTAAGATTTTTGTTCACACGTTCAGAAACACAGAGGTCATTACTTTTCTTTTTACAATTTAGGTCTTTCACTTGGGGGAAAGTTGTGGCAACCCTGTAATAGGTTTCAATTTTCAGTCTCATTGCAGCATTGTTATTTAAGACAAGGCATAAGAATGTAATGGGTTTGAATCATTGCATGTCAGTCATCCATGAACTGCCAAATCTTACACGTCATTAAGACACATTTTCAAAAGAGAAAAAAGGTACATTGCATAATATACGAAAAAATGGACTCGCTCGGTGAGGATGTTATACAAACTTAATTATGTATGTAGACAGTTCATACGTTCCGGGAATAGAGAATCCCGACTATTTTCACCCGTTATCGACATTGATCCTGGCAAGATACCGATCCCACGGATTAAAAGATTTTCGAGAATGTTTTCATTTTAATAGTATAAATGTGACAAAGTCATGCAGGAAGCAGGCGACCAGTATTATTATTTTAATAATGAACAGCCTCTGTTGCACCGCTTACCTAGACTTTACCCAGGTTTCAGTAGGGATAACTCAACCTTCTTCAGAATAACAGTGTTTACTGTGTGTTCATAGTGGAGATCCAGTACAGCACTCGTGGCTGCCGTATCGCGGTCGCGAAGTGGGGCCGAGGCAGTGCCAGATAAGTTTTACAGTCTGGCGATAGTTTATGAATTAGTAGTATTAACTTGGCGATGTCCACTATGGACAGACAGTAGATACTGTTACTGTGAAGAAGGTTGGGTTATCCCGACTGAAACACAGGTAAATTCTAGATAAACGGTGCAACTGAGACTGTTCATTATTAAAATTAATGTTTATACAGTTGGTGACAGGACCGCGAAATGTTGAAGATATTTAAGTATTACTGTTATTAGAGTAATTAGAAGTTCTGCATTGAGGCTAACTGCGTCTATTCTGCGAAATTTTGCTTCACATGCAACTTTGAACGACATATGCACATGCAGTAATCGCATATGGATATCTGATGACGGCTACATTCTGAAACACAATACTGGCATTCCTTGCGCGATATTTGACGTTTAGTATTGGGACCCAGTCAACATGAACGCAGAACTACTGATGTTGTAATTTGAAGTTCGATGTTGGATAACAATTTCCGTGTGATATAATAACAAATTGCCAGTTTTCGGATTTTTCCTTTACGTGTACTGTAAAACCTTGCTCCTAGCTAATTTTCATTAGTGTAGGTCAACAGAAAGTGCCCTCTAGGTCTGTATATTTTACACCGTGAAGGGAACACGACCTCAGTATGTGAAAAAAATTTCAACTTGATACATCTCCCCGTTCCTGAAGCAAAGGATCTGCAACAGACAGGCGAAAACAAGGGTAAAAGATTAAGTGGTATATTTAGCCAAAAACATGGCACACTGCACTTAAAAATACAAAAAAGAAAGGCACCGAGATTCGAACTCGCGACTTATACTGTTCCTGCACGCTCATTATCGCTAGACTACCAAGCCCGACATTTGCTTTTTTATGCTTATGGGGGGGGGGGGGGGAGGATTTATTTTAATTGGTTGTGATGCCCAGATAACATACACGTAAACGCGATCCTGTTGCCAGTTACAGAGCAGTAAAACGCCCAACTCACATCAGTATATTGCTTTATTTGTATCAGATATTCGAGCACAATTTCCATCTGTACTTGTGTAAACTTTTAAGAAGCGAATCGCCATAACTACACTTACGTCTTTGGTCACGAGATATTTTTTGTACGCCTACTGTCAAACTCTGTATTACCTTTTGCGTCGGTAATCACGTGCTGATTACCAAGTAGCAGCCGACAGTTAATAAATGTTTTACTTTTTATCAGCGCACCTTGTATTCACGCATACGACTGTGTACAGTTCTCAGAGATTATCAGCATTAACTTCCAAGCCATCCACAAGGAATCAAGAGTGGCATTAGAGCCACCCTGAAGTCTAGGCTGGTCTTCACGGTGGCACGAAATCTTGGTCAAGCAGAAAATTTATAATTCTGAACTCAGGCGTAACGAGGTACCTCAGACTGAATGAGCTCCCCCTGCTAAGCAGCATGAATTCCGAAAACATCGACTACGTGCAACCCGACTCGAACGACAGTCTGAAAACCAGAGATCAAGGCAGACGGGGGAAAACGGTGTTTACTGATTTCCGAAACGCATTTCACTCACCAGGACAACTGTGCTTTTTAAGTGAATTGGGTTTTGCATGATCTATATTCTCGAAATTCATGCTGGCTCGCGTTGAGGTCGTTCTGTTTGACCTCAGAATATGTTCTAAGGTACTACAGCAAATCGATAGCGAAAAATAAAACTGTGCAGTTAAACAGGCGAAAAAATGCCGTACCCTATTACCGTGATGCCAAAGAGTCGCAGTTGTAACAGCTGAAATCATACAAATACATTGTTGCAACACTTAATAGGTACAAGAAATGTCACGACCACAATAGTCTGAGTTGTAGGTAAAGCAGCAAAACAGTGCAGCTGACAATCCCCGCGAATTTCCGCTAGCCCCTTGTAACTCAGGGCAGGCTGCTGCTTCTTGTGGTCGAACAGCCAACCCCTTACTGCATTCCACGGTTACGCCGATGGCGAAGGCTGTGGTACTGAGATGAGAAGAATTTAGTGCACGAAGGCTGAGGGCTTACACATCCACACTATGTTCGTTTAGGACTTAAGCTCACGTTCTGTAAACACTTCCATAGTGGAAAATGATGAAAGGTTTCTGTTCCAGTAGTGTGCTGCAGCGTTGGCTCTTGCTATACCGTGCCCAGTTGGCTGTGTTTTGCCTTGCAATGCATAACACACTCATCCACTCGCCACTTTTATTTATCATCATCCCAATGAACCACGAACCATGGACCTTGCCGTTGGTGGGGAGGCTTGCTTGCCTCAGTGATACAGATAGACGTACCATAGGGCAACCAAAACGGAGGAGTATCTGTTGAGAGGCCAGACAAAGGTGTGATTCCTAAAGAGGGGCAGCAGCCTTTTTAGTAGTTGCAGGGCAACATTATGGATGATTGACTGATCTGCCCTTGTAACACGAACCGAAACGGCCCTGCTGTGCTGGGACTGCGAATGGCTGAAAGCGAGGGGAAACTATGGCAGAAATTTTTCCCGAGGGCATGCACATTTACTGTATGGTTAAATGATGATGGCGTCCTCTTCGGTAAAACATTTCGGGGGTAAAATAATCCCCCATTCGGATCTCTGGGCGAGCTCTACTCAGTAGGATGTCGTTATCAGGAGAAAGAAAACTGACGTTCTACGGAACGGAGCGTGGAATTTCAGATCCCTTAATCGGGCAGGTAGGTTAGAAAATTTAAAAAGGGAAATGGATAAGTTAAAGTAAGATATAGCGGGAATTGGTGAAGTTCGGTGGCAGGAGGAACAAGACTTTTGGTCAGGTGACTACAGGGTTATAAACACAAAATGAATTAGGGGTAACCAGGAGTAGGTTAAATAATGAATAAAAAAATAGGAGTGTGGGTAAGCTACTACAAACAGCATAGTAAACGCATTATTGTGGCCAAGATAGACACAAAGCCCACGCCTACCACAGTAGTAGAACTTTATATGCCAACTAGCTCTGCAGATGACGAAGAAATGTATGATGAAGTAAAAGAAATTATTCAGATAGTGAAAGGAGACGAAAATTTAATAGTCATTGGTGACTGCAATTCGGTAGTAGGAAAAGGGAAATAAGGAAACGTGGTAGGTGAATATGGATTGGGGGGGAAGAAATGAAAGAGGAAGCCATCTGGTAGAATTTTGCACAGATCATAACTTAGCTATGATTAACACTGGGTTCAAGAATCATGAAAGAAGGTTGTATATGTGGAAGAGACCTGGAGATACTGCAATATTTCACATTATATAATGGTAAGACAGAGATTTAGGAAACAGGTTTTAAATTGTAAGACATTTCCAGGGGCAAATGTGGACTCTGGCCACAATCTATTGGTTATGACCTGTAGATTAAAACTGAAGAAACTGCAAAAAGGTGGGAATTTAAGGAGATGGGACCTGGATAAACTGAAAGAACCAGTGGTTGTACAGAGCTTCAAGGAGACCATAAGGGAACAAATGACAGGAATGGGGGAAAGTAATACAGTAGAAGAAGAATGGGTAGCTTTGAGGAACGAAGTAGTGAAGGCAGCAGAGGATAAAGTAGGAAAAAAGATGAGGGCTGCTAGAAATCCTTGGGTAACAGAAGAGTTATTGAACCTAACTGATGAAAGGAGAAAATATAAAAATGCAGTAAATGAAGAAGGCAAAAAGGTATACAAATGTCTCAAAAATGAGATCGACAGGATGTGCAAAATGGCTAAGCAGAGATGGGTAGAGGACAAATGTAAGGATGTAGAGGCTTGTCTCACCAGGGGTAATATAGATACTGCCTACAGGAAAATTAAAGAGAACCACTTGTATGAATATCAAGAGCTCAGATGGAAACTCAGTTCTAAGCAAAGAAGGGAAAGCTGAAAGTTGGAAGGAGTATATAGAGGATCTATACAAGGGTGATGTACTTGAGGACAATATTGTGGAAATGCAAGAGGATGTAGATGAAGATGAAATGGGAGCTATGATACTGCATGAAGAGTTTGACAGAGCAGTGAAAGACCTGAGTCGAAAACCTTCCATTAGAACTACTGACAGCCTTGGGAGAGCCAGTCCTGACAAAACTCTACCATCTGGTGAGCAAGGTGTATGAGACAGGCGAAATACCCTCAGACCTCAAGAAGAGTATAATAATTCCAATCCCAAAGAGAGCAAGCGTTGACAGATGAGAAAATTACCAAACTATAAGTCACAGCTGCAAAGTACTAACGCAAATTCTTTACAGATGAATGGAAAAACTAGAAGCCAACCTCGGGGAAGATCAGTTTGGATTCCGTAGAAATATTGGAACACATGAGGCAATACTGACCCTACGACTTACCTTATAAAGTAGATTAAGGAAAGGCAAACCTACGTTTCTAACATTTGTAGACTTAGAGAAATCTTTTGACAATGTTGACTGGAATACTCTCTTTCAAATTGTAAAGGTGGCAGGGGTAAAATACAGTGAGCAAAAGGCTATTTACAGTTTGTACAGAAACAAGATGGCAGTTATAAGATTCAAGGGACATGAAAGGGAAGCAGTGGTTGGGAAGGGAATGAGACAGGGTTGTAGCCTCTCCCCGATGTTATTCAGTCTGTATATTGTGCAAGCAGTAAAACAAAAGTTTGGAGTAGGTATTAAAATCCACGGAGAAGAAATAAAAACTTTGAGGTTCACCAGTGACGTGGTAATTCTGTCAGAGACAGCAAAGGACCTGGAAGAGCAGTTGAACGGAATGAATAGTGTCTTGAAAGGGGGATATAAGGTGAACATCAACAAAAGCAAAACAAGGATAATGGAATGGACTCGAATTAAGTCAGGTGATACTGAGGGAATTATATTAGGAAATGAGACACTTAAAGTAGTAAATGAGTTTTGCTATTTGGGGAGCAAAATAACTGATGAGAAGTAGAGAGGATATAAAATGTAGACTGGCAATGGCAAGGAAATCGTTTCTGAAGAAGAGAAATTTGTTCACATCGAGTATAGATTTATGTGTCAGGAAGTCGTTTCTGAAAGTATTTGTATGGAGTGTAGCCTGGTATGGAAGTGAAACATGGACAATAAGAGAATAGAAGCTTTCGAAATGTGGTGCTACAGAAGAATGCTGAAGATTAGATGGGTAGATCATGTAACTAATGAGGAGGTATTGGATACGATTCGGGAGAAGGCGAGTTTGTGGCACAGCTTGAGTAGAAGAAGGGATTGGTTGGTAGGACATGTTCTCAGACATCACCAATTTAGTATTGGAGGGCAGCAGGAAAGGTAAAAACGTAGAGGAAGACCAAGAGAGGAATACAGTAAACAGATTCAGAAGGATGTAGGTACTGGGAGATGAAGCAGCTTGCACAGGATAGAGTAGCATGGAGAGCTGCATCAAACCAGTATCAGGACTTAAGACCACAACATCCCAATGATCAAATTTGTGCTGTATTCATATTAATTTATCTCATTTTTAATACAATATACAACAAATAACTGTTTTTATGACACAAGAAATTATGTGCTGGACAGATCTATTCCTTGAAGTTGTGATTTCATTTGCCACATCATATATTTTTCTACAGTTGAGCAGAGCTATTCACTTATACTTTAGTGAAATTTGTTAAGCATGTGGTTATTGATCTTCTTATGGGCTTGCCAGACACATTCACTGATGAAATTTTGTTCATCACATGAAATTAAATCCTTATACATTTGTGCACAGCTATTCACTTATGCTGTTATAACATTTGTCAAGCATGTGGTTCTTTATAACACTTTTAAATTTATCCTAATTTTCCAGCTCTTTGATATGTTTTGGTAGTGCATTAAAAATTTTGATTCCTTGATTACATACATGTTTCTGACTTTGGGTCCTTATTACAGCCTGTAAGTGGAGATTTTTACATTGCCGTGTATGGTAACCTGTATTGGTTTTTCACTTTGTCGCGATTTTGTTTGATCACCGACAGACATTTCAGAATGTATAATGATGGAATTGCCAAAATTTCCAATGCTTTAAAAAGGGGCCTACAACGTGTTTGATGTCGGCTCTGGGTCATTATCTGAATAGGGTGTTTTTGTAATTTGAAAATCTCATTTAAACAACAATTTGCTTTTCCTCAAGGATACTATCCCATAGGCCTCAATTGACTGGAAATAGCCAAAATATACTAATCTGGTACAGTCATTACTACAAACTCTTGAAATTATTCCAAGTACAAAACATGCTGAATTGGGTTTTAGTGCTAAGCTCACCACATGGTCCTTCCAGTTTATCTTCTCATCAATGTGCATACCCAGGAATTTTGCTCACTGAACTCTTTCAAGTTGTTTCCTTCCATAGTGAGATGTAGGTCGTCATGTTCACTTATTCTTCCATATTGCACATAATTAGTTTTTTTTTTTTGCATTCAGTGTTAGCTTGTTTGCACTGAGCCATTTTTGTGTATCTTGTAGGACATGGTCCACAATAGTGTGCAATGACTGCTCCATAAAACAAACAATTAAACTAGTGTCTTCAGCAAAACAACTTGATTCTAGCTTTTCTCTCTGGCACATGAATATAATTAATGTAAATGGGGAACAGCAAGGGGCCTAATACACTTCTTTTGGTGCTGTAATTCCAACCACCGTCATCCTCTTTTCCAGATACTACTCAAGCCACTTTTTGTTCCGGTCCTCTGATACCTATAGCTTCAAGCTTTTCCAAAAGTATGCTGTGGTCAACAGTGTCAAAGGCTTTTGAGAGCTCTAGATTTATCCTGACAACACTTTTTCCCTCTCCCAATTTACTAATTATTTCTTTTGGGTTTTTTCCAGTACAGCTGTTTCGGTACTACTCCCAGCTAGAAATCCATGCTGATTACTGTTTATCAGATTCCATAATTAAGATAATGTGTGACTCTATATTTGATTAGTATCACCAAAACCTTAGAGAAAGTTTGGAGAAGTGAGACAGGTCTGCAGTTTTCTGTTTCAAGATTATCACTCTTTTTCAACAGGGGAACGAATTTAGAAATTTTCCGTTTCTGTGGAAAAAACTTGCATATTTTTTGACAAAATACAGTTGATATGCTACACTGGGTTTTTCCTTTATTGTGTAGATACACGGTCTGGTCCATAATATTAATGTGACCACTGCCTGCAATCAAAATCGACATGCAGTAATCACTCACAGACAACACCACTAGCAGTGAAGGGTATACAAAGCATGTTGGGAGCCAGAGAAAATAGTGCAGTTGTCACTGTAAGGAGGAGACAAAATGTGCACTGTCATTGGCTTTTGGGGAAAGGGTGGAAGCATTTGGGAATGAGTAAGTCTGTAAACTGTTCGCATGTCAGTGTGGTTAAAGTATACTGTGCTCAGCAAAATGGTGCTATTCAGAATTGGTGCCGTGGATACTGTTGTGTAGTCATGGGCCACAGATGACAGGGGTGAGTGTCAGCTGCAGAGACGTGCATCTGTTAAACAACTGACCACCCAGATGAACCGAGAGGCTTTTCAAATGACAGATGGCCATTGGCATGCACATTGTTAAATGTCTGAAAGCAAAACACACTGCAACAACTGTCAGAATGGGGCACAACAGGGGAGGGAGTCTGTGGCATTCCCTGGGTGGTGATGATATTCTGGGAGGCACAAAGGATCAACAGATGTATCCGTCTGTCCTCGAGGGCCGTGTCCACCCGTACACACAGTTTGTTTTTATTCAGCATAGTGACATTTACCAGCAGTACAATGCAACACAGCTCGCAGTGTACATGTGTGGTTCAAACAGCAACAGGACGAGTTTATTACATGCCTCTAACCACCAAAGTCCTCGGATTTAAACCAACTGAGAATCTGTGGGAACCCCCCTGCCAGGGTGTATTGTCCGTGGATCCTCACATGAGAAACCTAGAACACCTGGACTTGGCAATGAAATCGTAATGGCTCCACACCCCTGTTAATACAGAACCTCACAGCCACGTGGGGGAGCCCAGTTTGATACGGGATTTTTGTGTCCTTGGAAAGTGGGCATTGTGTTGTTCTTGTCATCAACAAGCATGTCTCAAAAGCAGCATAAAATGAAAAGAATTGCAGTAGGCAACTGATCGAGCCTGGATGGGGTCTGCCAGTCATTAATGCCATATGATCATTTCCATGAATCTCCTCCTGCATGTCTCGCAACGGTGTGCACTGCAAAAAGAGGTTATGACGGGTAGTCACATTAACGTGTCTGGACAGTGTATTTTCAGAAGAAATGAAGGTTATAAACTAAATAAATCATAATTACATTATTACTTTGCAGTGAGCCACAGGAGACCAAGATCCATTGTACCAAAATACTCATAAAACATCTTTGAACCACCAATTGAATTTTATCAGTGGAGTTCATCTCACCCTTTATGTAGGAGAAAGTAAAAAACCTCCATAGACAATTTCAGAGGAGCCTCATATCTGATAGTACGCTGATAAGATATCTTTCTTCGGTTGCTACTTTGGACTTCTGATCACTGTATGTTTCTGAGGAAAGGCCATAATGTTCAGACTTTGGTGACCAAGGTAGACAAAAGCTTTTAAATTTTGAAACAGTATCCTTGGGCTATAAACAAACAACACATTTAGCATATTTGGTCACTGTTCCTCTTTGGCACGTTTCCCTTTCTAATGCTCTAGGTGGAATGAAGTGGTCATATGGACATTGATACCTGGGAGTCGCTTGCTGGGTAAGTTTGGCTGACAAGTTGCAGGTCTTTTCTGTTGACACCACGGTGGGTGACTTTCATGCTGGCGATGATGAATCAATAATAAGGACAACATATCACGCACTCCCTGAGCAGAGAGAAGGTGCGACATGACTGTAAATGAACTGCATGGCAGTCAGATATGCTGACCACTCAGTGAAGTGGGTCAATAGATGGTACTCCACGTTATTTGCCTCCCCTCATCACATATTTTATAATGTGCCTTTTACATGCTCTTTCCTCAACCCTCCTCGTATGGGATTATTCTCTCCCAAATGCTTGTCTACAAGGAATCTTGTACCACACAATGTGGCCACATTAAGATCCTAACTCGTAGTTAGTCATCGAGATGAACATTGTAAGTTGCCATTGACAGTCAGTCTCAAACACAACAGGAATCACTGCAGACACATGTCTACTAGTTTTCAACCAAATATTGTGATGGCAAGTTGCATGCAGTGGGACCCTTGCAGAAGTTTATTGAGGCATAAAAATGTATATGTTGTCAGTGGAGCAAACACCACATAAACTGGACAGCAGGTGACTTGAAATGTGTGGTGGTTTAGCCTCTTTCTGAGAACATATCAAGGGCTCTGACAGCACAATAAGGTTTTTAACCTGCAATGGGCAGAGGATAAACAGAGTGTCTCAAAAGTTACAGAACACTTATGTTGTGTAACAGCATGCAAACAAATTAGACCTAAGGTATTGTCACAAAGTTTTATGCAGTTTAATCAATTTCAACATGTGTGCACCAGTGGTGGTGGGCACAATTTCCAGTATCGATCCACATTCAGCACATTATATCTGCATCACCTGTGGCAAGGACAGAAATGATTTTGTTCATTTAATTTTTGATGTGGTTGACAGCTGCTTGTTAGACTCTGTCCTTGGTATGTGCTCATAGAAACAAGCCCAAGTTTCTAATGCCCGTTGGCCTAAAACACCAGGGAATAGGACCACCCCTGCCATATCAGCATACCTCGTAACACCTGTTCCGCAACATCTGCCACAGTGCACCATATTGCTGGAAAAAGACTGTGTCTCGGGAGTCAGCCAGTCATAGTAACAGCCTGAGCATATCAAGGTAAGAGGTTTTTTTTCTGAGGATAAAATGGTCCCAGAATACCATCAACCATCAAACAACACAACACATTCCCTGCCATGTACCTCTTCCATCACAGTATGTGGATTGGTAACATATCATTATCTTGTCACAGGATATGTATATACTCTGAATTGCCAACAAAACTGGCTTTGGCATGCGTATTCAAATACAGAGATTTGTAAACATACAGATTATGGCACTGCAGTCGGCAATGCCTATATAAGACAACATTTTTCTGGCACAGATGCTAGATTGCTTAGTGCTGCTACAATGGCAGCTTATCAAGATTTACGTGAATTTGAATGTGGTGTTATAGTTGGCATATGAGCAATGGGACAAAGCATCTCCAACGTAAGAATGAAGTGGTTATTTTCATGAGCATTCAGTGAATATCTGGAATCTAGTAAAACATAAGATCTCCGACATCGTTGCAGCCGAAGAAAGATCCTGCAAAAACAGGACCAACAACTGAAGAGAATCATTCAAAGTGACAGAAGTGCAACCCTTCTGCATATTTCAATGTTGGGCCATGGATAAGTGTCAGAGTGTGAACCATCACCGATATGATCTTTTGTAGCGGAAGGTCCACTTGTGTACCCTTGATGACTGAACGACACAAAGCTTTATGCCTCACCTGGGTCCATCAACACCGATATTTGACTGTTGATGAGTGGAAACGCATTGCCTGGTCGGACAAGTCTCATTTCAAACTGTGTCATGCAGTTGGACATGTACAGGCATGGAGACAACCTCTTGAATCTATGGACACTGCATGTCAGTAGGGGACAGTTGTAGCTGGTGGAGGCTCTGTAATGATGTAGGAGGCATGCAGTTGGAGTATATGGCTAGGTATGACCCTGAAAGGTGACACATACATAAGCATCCTGTCCATTGGGAATTCTGATGGACTCGGTCAATTCCAGCAGGACAATGATACAGTTGGCAGGTCCAGAATTGCTACAAAGTGGCTCCTGGAACACTCTTCTAAATTTAAACACTTCCACTGGCCACTAAACTCCCCAGATTTGAACATTGAGCTTATCTGGTATGATTTGCAATGTGCTGCTCAGAAAAGATACTCACATAGCCCTCTATGCAGCATTCACAGTGTCAATTCCTTCCATCACTACTTCAGACAATAGTCATGCCCATGAGGCACAATCGATTACTAAACTTAGCCAGCACTGTACAACTGATGCGTGTTATGAAGATATAACATACTTTGCTCAGAGACAATAAAAGTGTGTGGGTAAATACTTTTATCAAAACTGAACATGAATGCCCAAAAATAGAGTTAAGTTCCAATATTTGCAGCTCTTGCTATGTAGATGAAGTTTACTTTTAAAAACAAGAGTAGAAGGCTTAGATATATCATGCAAGATTATTTATAGTGATATTAATGTAGGTAAGATGTAAAGAGAGATAGGGGGGCAGGTTTTTTTTTTAATTTAATTATTTTTGAAATATAAAGCCTTCATAGTTGTGAAGGCAAGATTTGTCATTGAGCAAGTAGACTGGTGCTGTATCTGTGTTGAAAGATATTTCAGTTCCTTCAAGAAAGTCAGATTTCTTGCCTGGTTCTTTTCTACACTGATTGCCACAATTCTTGCCCAGTAACTCATTCTGCAAAGTCAGATTTGTTTTGGATGTTAAGACAGAGTGCATCCCTGTGCTTCTACCAGTTTGTTTATTGCAGAAGTTTGGACATACCTGACTTGTGATATTCTTGCTTAGTGCTTTCAGTATTGTGTTGCTTGTGAAGAAGCTTATTTTTATGTCATACAACTTGAAGAGGTAGGCATGAAATCTTCCTTGAGGAAGGTCAGCTTATTACAAAGATGGTCTTCCTGTTTGTGGGTGGTTGGTTTAATTTATGTATTACAGCGGGAATGTATTCATAACTGGAGGCAGCTGATTTTACAATTTGTGTTTCTTTTTATATTTCACTTGTATCCATTGGATCATTACGCATGTGATTAAACATTCTTCTGAAGAACACATTTTTATATTGATATGGATGGTAACCCTGGTAATTGTTGGCTTCCTGGAAATTTCAGAATTTTATATAAAAGTTTTGTTAATGTTTCATTCCTACAGTGACATGAAATGAATTGAATTTTGTGGTGTAATTTATTAATTTCTTCAGCTAGATTTTCCATTTCCTTTGGTTGTTCTGTTGAAAATAACGAAATGAGAGTGTCGCAATTTTCTGTATTCTCAATGAATAAACTTATTCTAGGTCCCTACAGCTGTTGTGTGATAATCTAGTGTAAATTCCTGCAGATAAGAAAGGGATTTTGAACTCATGTCCATATAGTTTCCATAAGCTGCACTCATATGCGATACTTATAGAAATGATTCTGGTTGTTATTGAGTACAGTGGTTCTACCTGACAGCAGTTTCTATTGATTTAATGCATTTGCTGTCCCAATAGTAATTTTTGCCAGGACCTGCCAAGAATAACACTGCTGCCTTCCGACAGTTCTCTCAAAACCCGGTGATGTAAGCACGGGCATTAGAATGCTTTTGAGTCTCGCAGCGAGACCACTAACAAGGTTTTGCCCCCTGCTGAACACCAAACCCACAGACAGTCTGGTTTTCTTTTTGTGAAAGTGAAAATTGAACCATTGTGGGTGCTATGATTGTCAGTTTCCATTAACATGACACAAGCAGAGTGGCAGGTATTATAAAAAACGGTGCCATATCTTGGCGAACTTCTTTGATTTGTTAAGCACTGCCCTAAAAACAGCAGAATGCCAAAGTTATGAGGTGATGTGAGATATTATGCTTGATATCATTACAGCCCACTATAAACTAGAGATTGCTTCTGCCAAGTAATCAAAATGTGGTCCATAAAGAAACTTTGTTATTCCAGTAGGCAGCGGGTCATTGATGTTTAGTATGCTTGAGAGCTGTTCTTTGTTCACACAGTGTTACTCATGAAAAATGACATCTTAGGCATGTATTGACCTAACGAATGACAACTGGCTTTGGCGAAACTTATTACTAGTCAATACCTGTTATGTGTTCAGTTAATGAATTTACACATTTGTCTATCTGGCATAGCAGTTCACAATATTTTTCCCTTTCTTCTGTGGTGGTTTGTTCTCTCACACCCCTAGTCAAGAGGACCAACTGTCATGGTCTTAAATAGTCCTTGATTGGCATACATAATCCTTCCTAGTGTCTCTAGATCTTTCAAAGGAACATAAACATCTCACTTCATTTTTCTGTCTCTTCTCAGCCTTGAGAACCCAGTTCCGTGCACCACCAAGATTATATAGCCACTGGCCTAATTGGAGTGATTCTCACACATTCTAATTTCTCATTTCATTGCCTTTTAGTTTTTTCTTTGCTTTCTACTAAATCACAAGTTCTAGAAAACTTGTCTATTAAGTAAAACATATGCTCCCAACATAAAGGAACTTGCAGACCACACAGAAGACCTGAAAATTTAGTTTGATTTTGGAGCAGAACAACTGGTGTTGGCAGTAAAAAATTTTATAATTTTGGTGTGGAGCAACCTTACTTACCTTCTATTGTTGTGACAGAAATACTAATAAACATTTAACATGTATTTGGTCCAAAGAAGTTTATTTCTACAGTGTCTGCTAGGATGCCATTGTTTATCAGTGAACAATGTAAACCACAAAAAAGTAAATGAGAATAATAGGGTTTAGGAGCATACTCATCACAACCATTGTAGTGGAAGTGCTTCTGCTATGACTAACATTGTGTGAATGTTTCTAACTGGATGACAGTAAGACCATGGTCAGTACTGGAACCTGAAAGTACCTTATCTTGCTCCTGCCTTTCTGCAGTAATATAAAAATGAAACAGAGTGTCTTCCAGTGTAGAATTTTAAAGTAGTTCCTAGAACATGTTTCAGTATTCAGGTTGCAAAAGAAATTTTTGGAGCATCTGTCAACGTTTTCAATTGTATAACTGTGTCAAAATGTACGTACGTCTTGTTCAGCAGTATTCAGTTTGTAAATATTTCAAGAGAGATGCTCTTTTTAATTTATTAAATGCCACATCAGTAAAGTGGCAATCTATGGGAGCAAATTGAGGCAGTTTTAATATTGGAACTGGTATGGCCTACAGATGCACCATTGGTTATTTATACTAAACACAAGCCTTAGAACAAAATGAATAGCACTGAATGTAAACAAAATTTGAAAGAGGTAAGTGCTGGCACAGATTGCATTGACTTGTTTATCGAGTTTTGTATTGTCATCAGAGCTAGTAAAGTTATTGCCAATAACAATGAACATGAAGGAGTTATAAGTCTGTCTTGTATCAATTGGCCAAAATTGAAAACTAATCGGTTAATGTGAGAACAAGGGGACATAAGTGACAACATAATCTGGATCTTGGTGAAACAAACTCAAATGAATACAGATATTATTTAGTTACATTTACTAGCTGTTCTAGTTCCCCTCAACAATGTACAACTGCCTTTGGCTATGAGATTTAGCTTTATTGCAGCAAGAGAGAATGGATGCAAGGTATTTCAGTGTGTACTACAAGTATTTTGATGAATTTTCATTTCCAACAAGTAGTACATTCTGGCTGTAGGCATACAATTTTAAATGTATTGGGCCTAATTATTGTTTCTATTGTAAACATGACTAGCATTAGTGGTCATGTAAAAACAGTAGCACATATTATGTAGCTCTATTTGCTGAAGAGCTACTCAGGTCAGAATATTACAACCTATTTGTAGCCCACCTTATTGGTGAAATTACTGTAGCTGTGAAGTTGTCATTTGGAACAGAAGCGCACAATAAAGTATTTTGAGACCAGCAGAAGTGCTTTTTACCAATGTATGTAGGTAGTTCTAACAATTTTTCGTCCAGTGAGTCTTCCACCTAGCTTATGGTTTAACACTATGTAGCAGTGACAGACTGCAGGGAGATAACAGGTGACCATCGGCATGATTAACTGTTTCTTAACCTAATAAAATTAACCCTTAAGTAATAAAAATGGTCATGTATATAGTTGCACACTGAAGTCCCAAATTATATTTATAATGCAGTGTTTGTTAATGTTGTAATGTGCCTACGAAACATTTATGGTTGAAATTTACTGTAAAAGATAGATGAATTTAAAAAAAATGCTAATGGTCTTCTTAATTTTGTTGGTTCCATTGTTCCCATCACCTATTACGTATGTGAGAAATATTAGCAGTGAGGCTGTTTTGTTTTTTCGTATGGCATCGAGTAATTACTTCGTAGCTTATCCCAGAGGTTAAAAATGTTGTACTGCATGAAAGGCATGGTAATTCTACAGAGCTGCAGTTGCACTACCTTTGAGCTGTGTACATTTTTTAAAATACAAGCAGGTATCAGTTTTATGCTGTAAATGTCTTGGTAAGCTTTCCAGTGGAACAACCAGAAATCTGTGTGCAAATTAACACCATGCAAGCAGTGACAGCTCTTTTAATACACCCTGTATATGAAAACAAACTACATACACACAATTTTCGAGTGTTTAGGAGAGGAAAAGAAGCTTTTTTTTATGTGACTGCCTCTAAATTTCTTTTTTTATAGGGGGAGACGATGTTGGTATATGAAGCACTGGTTACCAGTTCAGCTGAATGCATTGTCACTATTTGAGCAAGCATATTCCAGTTGTGCCATAATGTAGACAGGTGATATTTTCTGAATTGCCCCTATACCAATAGTCACACCATATCTTGAGCATTACTAACATGTCTGGCCCCACAAATTCTTTGTAAATGTAGATTTTTGTACACAATGTATGCAACTTTTTTAGGAGCACCTGCTGACCAGAGAGTAACAACCTCAGGATAAAAGCAAGTAGCTGTACAGGACAGAAGGGTTGGAGCTTGACTAAGGTAACTCAGAAAGTACCTTTGTCCTTGATTCACATTACCTGTCATGACTAGAGAGAGATAAACAAAACAAAGATAGTTCAACTGTTAATTACCCCCTTGCCACACACACTGCTTAAACATAGTTACCATCATAAGCAAAAATTTACATTAAAAGGTGACAGGCACTTCCATTGAAGTCCTAAGTATGAGGTGCATCCTGAAAGTAATTGCCAAATCATTCTACTGCCACTGCAGCACTTGTGTTGTAGGTTCACACATTTCTCTGGTTCATTGTCTTGACACTGCAGCTCAATTTTGTGGTATTTATATTTGTTAGTGATCAGTCAAAATCTTTAGGACAGCCTCTGAGCCCAGTGACTGTGAAGTGTGGTCTGTTATGTTTAGTTCCAACACATAGAACATTAAGCCAGCTGAAATTCATCAACTTGTAGACATTTATGGTCAGAAAGTGGATGAAGCATGTGTTGGACAGCCTTCTGTTGTCACTGATGGTATGGGTGAGAAAACACATGGTTCACAATAAGAATGTATTTCAAAAACTGTTTTGCATGACTCAGTCATAAATTGCTTAAATTTTTGTGAATTGCGTTTGAAAAATGCTTACAAAATTATGTACCTTGGCAGAGTTTTGACATTTCAGCACTGAATACAGTGATAAGGAAGATGAGTTCTTAAATAGAATCGTGACTGGTGATGAAACTTGGGGTCTTCATGACACTCCAAAATAAAATCAACAATCTATGGAGTGAAGGAACTGACAGTCCGACAATCCTCCACCACCCCCAAAAAAGAAATCATAATGAAGTTGCAAGTGCAAAAAGTCAGGTGAAATGGATTCTGCGACCAACAAGGCATTCTGCTTGTTGAGTTCCTTCTCAGAGCTGAAACCATGAAAGCGGTATGATACTGCAAAACACCGAGAGAACTCCATCACACTATTCAAAACAAAAGATGCAAAACTCTCAATCGAATCATTATGATGCTTCATTTCTGCTGGTGGCACTGAAATCCTTACTAAACAATTCACTTGGGAACAGTGAGACCACCTGCCAATCAGTGCTGATCTCACATCTTCGGACTACCACTTTTACTTCATCATCAGTCAGGATGAAGGTGCTTGAACACCTATGATGATGTAAGCAAGTGTGATCAGTATTGGAGGTCTTAACTGGTATTATCTTTCTATGAAAAGGGCATAGAAAAGTTGGATTACTGCTATGACAAATGTCTGAACAGTGGTGGCTGTTACGGTCTGAAGAAATGTTTTCATGAGTCCTTTCCCACAATGGTACTTACTTTTCTGGCATGCCTTGTATATTTTAATGCCTTTTGGCATACCAGTGTGGGTATAAAAGCTGACGGAGAACACCCCACATCCTCTTCTTTACAGCAGTCACATAATGGGGATACTCAAGCCAATATGAACCACCTATTTTCTATCAGCAGCCATGTTTGACCATGAGGTTTGATCAGCATGTTGTTGAATCTTGTGGATCATACACAGGGTTATTCAGCTGCCCCTGCCATAAAGTTTTATGGAACCTGCAACATCTTCAAGAACCACACCCATGATTTTAATTTTCTCTCCTCCCTACATGCTCACTGTTAGTCCTGCAAAAACAATGAACAGAACCTTTTTGTATCAAAATTAACTACATTACATTTTGTACTTTGTTGGACACCACACTTTCTGTGGCATTCAAGAAAAAAGGCATTTGAATGCCTGTCTTGTACTTTTTGTTAAATAATTCAAAAACTATGGCTTCTAGTAAAAATGTATCCCCTCCCCTCCCAAAAAGAAATGACTACATTAAATTTCCCACAAAAAGATCCTGTTCATTTTTTTATGTAGGACTAGTAATTTGCATGTAGTGGGTGAGAGAAATGAAAATCTTGCCCATGACATTTGTAGGCATTGCAAGTTGCATAAAACCCATTGGTAGGTGTAGTTTAATCATCGTGTACAGGTTTATCATGCCAAAAGAACTAATATAAGATTTCTCTGGCTTCATAAACAGCTCAAGAAACATTTTACACTACATTAATGTATAGTGTTTGCACTTTTCTTAATCAGAAAATCATTTCTCATTGCTTTCCTGACCACAGAAAATTCCTACACACAGCCAACTGTTTTTGTTGTTGTGGTCTTCAGTCCAAAGACTGGTTTGATGCAGCTCTCTATGCAAGCCTACATCTATTTGAACCTGCTTACTGTATTTCCCCTTCAACAGTTTTTCCTCCTCTCACTCAAATCCCACCAACACCAAATTGATGATTCCTCGATGCATCAGGGTATGTCTTATCAACCAGTTCCTTCTTTTACTCATGTTGTGCTGAAAATTTCTTTCAGTACTAGGTCCCTGGTAATTTGATTTGCAACTGCATAATTATTCCATTAGCCACCTCTAGGTGCAGTGCAGAGGGTGTCGAGTGCCAGTAGTAGTCATCTATCCACTTATTGACTACCTCTGTAACTGCTGCTGCCTATCATGGCGAGGACGCAGGTTTAGATTCCCTGTACTGCCAGGGATTTTTCTGGGTGAGAGGATTGGGAAAGTGTACATTCACCCTTGTGATGCCAACTGAGGAACTCGAGGACAAGAAAACTGACACAGGCAGGATAGTGGTGTGCTGGACGTCATTGGTAAACGATGACACGGTGGTCGGCCAGTACCGATGGACAGAGTTTACCTTATGTTTTATCCACGAAATCATCAAAATTTCTTCCTAGAAACACATTTCAAAAGATACCATCCTTTTCTAGCTTCAACTGCTTGTTGTTCACATCTCGTTTCGGAGCAAGGCTACACTTCACGTAGATACCTCCAGAAAAGACTCCGTAACATTTACATCCACTCCTAACATATTCCTCTTTCTCAGATATACAGTGAAGCCTGCATTTTACATCCTCTCTGTGTCAGCCAAAATCAATTATTTTGTTACCCTAATAACAAAACACTTCTATTATCTTCAGTGTCTCATTTCCTAATCTGCGAGGTTTGTCCGAAAAATACATATAAAAGTTGCATAATAACTTTATTTTACAATTATTCAGGTATTACCATATGGTCTCCTTCAAAGTGCTCACCCTGAGACGTGATACACTTCTGCCAACGCCATTTCCACTGTTGATAACATTGCTGAAAGTCTTCAGTTGTGATGTTGTTTAGTTGCCATGTCGTTTCCACATCTCCCAATGCCACACCATTACGCATTTTTGGGAACATGAAGAACTCACACGGGATTAAATCCAGTGGTGATTGAGCTTCGGGCCAAAAACACAACGAGCGACATGTGTGCGGGCGCATTCTTGTGATGAAGGGTCAAACTCTTGCCACAAGAGCTCCGAGACGTGTGAGAACTTCAACGTAAAAATTTCCGTTCACTCTCTTGCTGGGAGGGACAAATTCCTTGCGAACAATGCTCCAAGAATCAACACTGTCATCACATTGGACCTTGATTTTCGCGACTCTTTTGTTCTCGGTTCTCCTGCTGGTTTCCATTCCTTGCTTTGAGCTCCACATCGAATTTCTAATACCAGGACACGTCTTCAGTGATGACTCGGCTGAGAAAGTCACCTCGTTCCTCTGCTTCCAACCAATCCCTACAGCACTCAACCCTCTTTGCATTCTGTTCTGGTGTCAAGAGCTTCGGTACAATTTCTTCATTTCAAGTTTTTGTGAACAATTGTTTTGAGGGTTGACAGCTCGTCAGCAATCATTCTGTCAATCCACGGTCTTTAAGAACACAATCTGCTGCACACTCCCACCTTCACGCAGAGTGCTCTGACTCGAACTGAGCATTGATTTGATTGATTACAGCAGTAGTCTCACCTGATGGTGACTGCAACCTGTAACATAAAGACATTATTCAACCTTTATACGTATTTTCCGGACAAACCTCGTATAATGGACAATGAAAAACTTCCAATTCTAGTTAGTTATATTAGTTGTTCCATGGATCATGAACACGATTCTTTCGTAATGATGTGGAACGTGTCACCTGCCATATTCTCCAGATCTGACTGTGTCAGACTTTTTCCTTGTCCCAAACCGAAAAAAAATACCTCAAAGGATGATGATGATGATGCAGTGACTGATGCTTTGTTGCAATTGAAATCAAAGATCTTTTCTTTGAATGGTTTGCAGAAGTTATCTGAGCATGCCTCCAAGTGTATTGGTGTACACAGGTATTATACATACAAATAAATTTATATTATGAAATTTCTTTCACTCTTTATTTGTTAGGGTAGAAGCTTTTTCACCCCTCCTCGTACAGCTTTCAAATGCAAACTCGCTGATCATCCCTCGTTATTCATTCCGCATCTCCTGATTCAACTTGACTACATTCCATTATTCTTGTCTTATGTTCATCTTAGAACTGCTCTTTAACACACTACCCATTCCACTGTCTGCCTCCTTAGCTGTGCCATTCGACTAACTGCCAGCGATTTTTCCTCGGGGGGGGGGGGGGACTCTGACTGGTACAAAATGCAGTCAGTCTTGTGAGGAGCTGCTTGACCGAGTAGTAGTGGTTTCACAGTAAAAAAAATCCTAGGACAGAGGTGTGCTGACCAGCTGCCCCTCCATGTTGCATCACATCACACCACACCACTGGCAGGGGGCAATATGTCGGTTGGTGGAATTTTAGCATTTTTAAAACAACCAACAGAAATTCCAGGTAGGAATGTCAAAAATTTCTGATTTTTATCCCTTCCATTCCATTCAACTTATCTTCCAAGACCCTTCCTGCCTCTGATATCAAGAGCTTTATTTCTTCTCTCTTCCTGTGTATTATAAGAGTCCCGTTACTCACTCCAAACAACAAGAAAATATTGAAACGATGTAACACTTGTTTGTCAGAACTGTCTGAAGTGTAATGTTGGGATATGACACTGTAGGATAGAGTTCCAATGACATTTGTTGCATAACCTAGAAAACAGTATCAACAATCATCGACATGATTTGAAGTATTTTGTGGCTCAGCTCACCATCCAAATATATTTAGAAGTACAATTTATGTGGGCTCTAGGTCATATAGTTTCAGTTAATATCTTGACTTGCTGATGAAACAACATTGTAGCTTTTGATAAGCCCAATTCTCCAAATGTAATCAACAGCTAAACCACATTTCTAAAGCTTTGGCAACTGGCTAAAAAAGAGTCACTGATTTCAAAGTTGCAGAAGTATAAAAGCAAATTACAGTTCATGATATACACTGAGTTCACATTACTCAGTCCAACAGATAAAACTGCACTTGGTTCCATGTGACATCAAGTCCAAGACAACTACTCTCATTCAGTAACCTCACTAAAACTATTGAGAAAGTTAACAACGATAGCACAACTCAACTCACGGGTGCAAAGCATCAAAGGTACATTTTTACAATATTAACTTCAGGAACTGTTCTAGTGGTTATGAAAAATTATAACAGTTTCTATTTGACACAGAAGTGCTATGAGGCATTTTCATAACCAAATAATTTGAAACACATGAAATTTATAATCTCAAACATCAAAGAAACAGAAAGAAATTTCAAACAAAATATCAATCCAAAAGGCTTCCATTTTTGAACAGCAGATTTGCAATTATTGAAAAAACATAGCTGAAAATTTAATGGAATCAGATACTTTGTTGGCCAGAATGTTTATCATAATCTACTATTGAACAGAAATCTCTGTGAGACAGATTCATTAAAATCTTCAACTGTGTTGTCTGTAAACATGCTCTGAAGGATCATTTCAGGCTTATCTACATTGTGAGTGTATAGCAGCATGATATGTTGCCTGTCAATTTGTCATACACCACAGTGACATCATTCAAACAGAGAACCACTACTGTGAGACAAACCATCTTCCAGTGGTAGCCTGGAGTCGACAACCTGTTTAGAGCATAAGAGTTGTGGCTCATAGGCACCCACAAGAAAATGCAAAAGAGCTGTGCACTGCCCATTTAGAAGGCAGCTGTATTAGTACAGACCAGACACCAAGTTTTTTCTGAACTAAATCGGGATATTTTTTGAAAAACCAAGACTAAACACACACAGACTACAATTCAATGTATTTTTTTTTTTACCTCATTGAGATTTTTGCTCACTTTTCAATCTCCTTCATAGAATCTTCTCTTCTTCGTCAATAAAACTGGAGACATGTAAATCACTAAACCATCTTCATTATTATTATTATTATTTCAGCTTCTAATGTTGCTGCTGGGAAAAGGTTCCTCTCAGCTCACCAAGTGTTCACCATCATCTGAAACAAGACGGAAAAGTTTTAAGAAGTTGTCATAGTTTTCATAACAATGAAAAAAAATTCCTTCCACTAATCAGATTTCAGCTTGAAAGGTTCTTCTCTTCATCCTTGAGAAAGTTCTTTAACTGCACACATTCTTCAAACATCAAATCCCCATCTACAAGAAATAACTTCTAGATATTCTGAAACTGAGCTCTGTTTCACTGTCAGTGAAAATGGTTTGAAAGTCCTGTAGACACTTTCTTCAAAGTCAAATCATTTTTCAACATTAGTTTAGACTGTGATGCAAGTGAACTGCCATTTTGTTGTGGTTTGCCTACTTTGTTCCTTTGTTGTCCTCGGTGTCTACATACTGGCTGAAAACATAGGGGTTGGATGTGCAGTACTGTCTACTGTAAATGATGTAGCCGACAGATGCACAGTCTTCTACTTTCACATCCTCCCAATAATACACAGTTATGTATGGCCAGTGCACAACTTCCCATTTATATTTGTTTATAAGTCCACATCGGAATTAAAGTTACATAAAAATGACTGATTTTGCCCTATAATAAAAGATACTAGCTAGGAATACTCAATATAAATTAGAAAATCAATTACACAGACAAAATTCAACCTGAGGGGGCTGCCTTTCTCTTTTATGAAAATGCAGATTACAATTCACATATGTTAATGGTAATTAGTTGAAAGTGAAGAAACAAATTTGAAGGCGGCATATTGCAAAACAAGGGGGAAGTAAAAATTAAAAAATTATCCCAGCTTCCTTCGTCACAATTTCTCTTTCGAATGTTTTGATAAGATCATCATGACGACTAAGGCTGCCACAGGGGAAGGAAACTGCACAACCCTATTCAATTTTTTCAGCAGAGAATTACAAAGCACTGTCACGATTGACCTCTGATGCACTACTCGAAAACAATGGCTATTTAGTCAAGTATGGCCACTTAGCGCTGTTAATAAAAGGAGGAGTTTAAGTCAGTAACTCATACAAGACTGCCCCTCATTAGAAATTGGTAATGAGCAATTTGAAGTGAAGACCACATCATTTTATATAATGTTGTCCATTTTTATGTAACCAGGAATTTTATCTATCCCAACAAAGTACAGTTGGGAGTTGGGTTTCCAACCAGATATCTGGGATATCAGGCAACTATGGTCAAGACAGAATCCAAGTCTCCACATTATCAATGTGGCCTCAGATACCACTAGCATCCCTCCCCCAAAGCATTGGTCTGTGGAGTTGGGTACGGGAAAACACAGAATGGGTACTCAGTCAGCAGAGTAGGATTCCATTCACTGATGCATCCAGGAGTAACCTGACATCTGATGATTGTCAAAGAAAGGTGTGAAAGCAGCAGGAAACTATGAGACTTCAGAAAGAAAGTTACCTGTTACTATGGCAGACTGAGTAACTTTTACTGTATGCTGCAATACAATTCAAAGTGATGCAGATACTACTTTTCACTACAGTCACTAAAACCTGTAAACAACAATTGTAACATCCCACAAACTGTTCAGTTTCTTGAAAATATAAACGTGTGCCTCAGTCATGGAACAATTTGAGGATTGCTGTGTGAATTTCCTCTTTGATGGAAAATCTCTTTCCTGTCAAATATCCACTGAGCTTGCTGGAAAGACTGAATGGTCTTCATCAAATTGTTGGCACTGTTTCACTACGACTGGATGCTACATTGCATTGCACCATACACTGCAAGAATTCCATGGCGAATTTGTGTGCAATTTGTATGTTTGGCTAACAAGAAACTTACTGTTCCTTGTACCTCAACTTTGGAGAGCCATTTCACTCCCACAATGTGATGAACCTGTTGTCCGTACTGCAGCAGAATTGTCTCTCAGGAAATTGGTAACATGCCCACTCTTCTGAAAGGGTGCCGTGCCTGTTGCGTAACTTCATTTCAGAAGTCCCTATACCTCAAGTATGTCTCTTGAATGAATCAATAACCATCCAAGACCATTTCTTCAGCAATTCCTTTGGATCAGTGCTCATTGTGTAGAAGCAGAAGAAGATACATTCATGTGTGTGAGTCATGAGGCAACGGTTCAAATCGGTGTTCTGTAACTAGTGCAACATTCTTTAATAATTCTCCTGATACTGTGTTACTATCACATTTTTACTGTTAAATGTTTGTTTGCTGATGGGGTGGTAGGGTCAACCAATAACCCTCTGGAAATTTATACAGTGAGATAATCACAAGCCTATTTGGGGCCCACCCAAACAGAACCCTGCTTGCCCCAGTACAGCATATTCCATAGCAGTTACTCAGTAATGATTGTTTCACTCCCCTCAACCCTTATTGACAAATGGTGCATTTTCAAAATTATTTTTCTCCTACAATGTTCACAGTTCAGCCAATAAGATCAAAATCCCATGCACTATGACGTACAATGTTCCATTACTGTGTCATTGGATGGTAGGCAAAAGTATGTCCAGAGCTTAGAGTAGCAATCGACTGTTCGTGTTAACAAGTCCCCAGCTCATGAAATCCATGTTTGACAAATGTGCACCCAGTCAATGAGACTGATCTCATCAAGATGGTCAACATTTGTCATGACCCAAAAATCAAAAGTAGCGTGTTTTCTGGAAGATGAGGAAGGCAATTGTAACCTGAGAGCTTTTATCATCTGCTTTTCTGGGGTTCCCATTGCACAGAATTAGTTCATGCTGACTATTTACTGAACTTTGTTGCTGCCTTAATCCTCAACAAAATTTTATATGAGGAGCTTACACACAAAAACAAACATGTCAGGAATTTAAAATAAATGAGACACAGAATGGAACAAAACAAACAGGATAAGCAGAACCTAGATAATCATACAATTTAAGTGAAATAACTAATTAATGGAAAATCTCATATAAAGACGTGAAACAATTACTAACAAAGAGATAGAGGGGCTGGCCAGTACTTACCTCAGCTCAGTACAGCCGATAGAGACACTAAAAACAACTGAAAATTTAAGCTCCTAGCTTTCGGAATAAATGTTCCTTCATCAGGGAGGAGAGAGGGGAAAGAAAGGGAAGAAGGGAAAGTGGATTTAGTTACTCACAACCCAGGTTATGAAGCAACAGGGAAGGTAGCAAGGATGGAGGCATGGTTGTCAGAGGGAAGCCAAAGATATTCTACTGCAGGTACTGTGCCAGCTTCAATCCAAAGAGGATGCATACAGAAGTAAAGAGGTGTATAGTATAAAGATGTAGGATGGAAAGATGCATGAATGGCTAAAGAGGAAAGGGAAAGAGGAGAAGACTGAAAAGTAAATGGGAGTGAGGTTGTTTAACGTAGGTTTAGTCCAGGGGGATGGCGGGATGAAAGGATGTGCTGGAGTGCAAGTTCCCATCTCCGCAGTTCAGAGGGACTGGTGTTGGGTGGGAGAAGCCAAATGGCACGTACAGTGTAGCAGGTTCCTAGGTCCCTAGAATTATGCTGGAGGGCATGCTCCGCTACTGGGTATTGGACATCTCCTAGGCGGACAGTTCGTCTGTGTCCGTTCATGCGCTCAGCCAGTTTAGTTGTTGTCATACCGATGTAAAAGGCTGTGCAGTGCAGGCATGTCAGCTGATAAATGACATGTGTAGTCTCACACGTGGCCCTTCCTTGAATTGTGTATGTTTTCCTAGTAGCGGGGCTGGAGTAGGTGGTTGTGGGGGGATGCATGGGGCAGGTTTTGCAGCGGGGTCGGTTACAGGGGTAGGAACCGCTGGGTAGAGAAGGTAGTCTGGGAATATTGCAGGGTTTAACAAGGATGTTACGGAGGTTAGAGGGACGACGAAAGGCAACTCTGGGTGGTGTGGGGAGAATTTTGTCAAGGGATGATCTCATTTCAGGGGTTGACTTGAGAAAGTCATATCCCTGGCGGAGTAATTTATTGATGTATTCGAGGCCAGGATAATATTGGGTGACAAGGGGGATGCTTCTGTGTGGTCTGAGGCTAGGAATATTGTTGTTGGACGGGGAGGAATGTATTGCTCGGGAGATCTGTTTGTGGACGAGGTCTGCAGGATAGTTGCGGGAGAGGAAAGCACTGGTCAGGTTATTGGTGTAATTGTTGAGGGATTCGTCACTGGAGCAGATACGTTTGCCACGAATACCTAGGCTGTAGGGAAGGGAGCGTTTGATGTGGAATGGATGGCAGCTATCAAAGTGAAGGTACTGTTGTTTGTTGGTGGGTTTGATATGGACAGAGGTGTGGATGTGAGCTTCAACAAGATGAAGGTCAACATCCAGGAAGGTGGCTTTGGTTTTGGAGAAGGACCAGGTGAAATTCAGATTCGAAAAGGAGTTGAGGTTATGGCGAAAATTAAGGAGTGTTTCTTCACCATGAGTCCAGACCACAAACATGTCATCTATAAACCTATACCAGGCCAGGGGAAGCAGCTGTTGGGTCTTCAGGAAAGCCTCCTCCATGCGGCCCATGAAGAGGTTGGCATAGGATGGAGCTATCCTGGTTCCCATGGCAGTTCCCCTGATTTGTTTGTAGGTCTGGCCTTCAAAAGTGAAGTAATTATGGGTGAGGATGAAGTTGGTAAGTGTGATAAGGAACGAGGTTTTTGGAAGATCTTCGGTTGGGCGTTGGGAGAGGTAGTGCTCAAGAGCAGAGAGACCATGGGTGTGTGGGATGTTTGTGTAAAGGGATGTAGCATCTATGGTGACAGGAAAGGTTTCAGGTGGGAGAGGAGTGGGAATGGATTTGAGGCGTTCTAGGAAGTGGTTTGTGTCCTTGATGTAGGATGGGAGCCTGCAGGTGATAGGTTGGAGGTGTTGGTCTACCAGAGCTGAGATACGTTCTGTTGGGGCTTTGAAGCCTGCTACAATGGGACGGCCAGGATGGTTCTCTTTGTGGATTTTGGGTAATAGGTAGAAGGTAGAAGGTAGGGGTACGTGGCTCAGGTGGAGTGAGTAAGTCTATGGAAGCCATTGTGAGGCCTTGTGAGGGACCTTGGATTTTTAGGATTTTCTGCAGCTCAGTCTGAATGGAGGGAATGGGATCCAGGGTAACAGCTTAGTAGGTTGAGGTGTCGGAGAGTTGACGCAGTCCTTCTGCCACATACTCCACACGGTCAAGTACCACAGTTGTGGAGCCTTTATCCGCCGGAAGGATTACAATAGAGCGGTCTGTTTTCAGTTGTTTAATGGCACGGGATTCAGCTGGGGTGATGTTGGGGGTTGTCGGAATGTTCTTCAAGAAGGACTGGGAGGCAACACTGGATGTGAGGAATTCCTGAAACGTCTGCAAGGGATGGTTTTGGGGGAGGGGAGGAGGATCCCTTTGAGAAGGCGGTCGGAACTGTTCTAAACAAGGTTCAACACTGGGTCTAGTATTTGGGGGCTGTGAAGTGATATTTCCAGTTGAGGTTCCGGGTGAAAGAGAGGAGATCTTTAACCAGGGCAGTGTGGTTGAATTTAGGTGTGGGGCTAAAGGTTAAGCCTTTTGATAGAACAGATGTCTCTTGAGGAGAGAGGGATCTGGATGAGAGGTTTAGAACTGAATTGGAGTTGGTGATATGTGGCATTTGACTGTGGTTATAGTTGAGATTTTGTCTGTGTGGGGTATGTGCTGGGATGGGGAGATTGAGTAGGGTGGCTAGGCTAGGTTTGTTGGCTATGAGGGGGGTTTGTTGACGGTTCTGTTGTGGTTGGTGTTTGTGAGGGATAGGGAGAGGGACCCCACTTCTTAGGTGTTGCACTAGCACTGTGGATAGTTTTTTCAGGTGGTGTGTGGCATGGGACTCAAGTTTGCGGCTGGCTTCTAGGATGATGTTCCTGAGTGTGTTCTCCAAGCAAGGGTTTGAGAGGTGCAGGACTTTGAAGAGAGATAGGAGCTGTTGGGAGTGGTGGTTACATGAAGTAGTGTAGAGGTTCAGGACAAGTTGGGTAAGGGCTAAGGATTGAAGGTTCTGGAAGTCCAGGAGAGATTGGTGGAAGGAGGAATTGCACCCAGAGATGGGAACTTTTAAGGTAAGTCCTTTAGGGGCAATTCCAAAGGTTAAGCAGGAACGGAGGAAAAGTATGTGGGATTGCAGTTTGGCTACGGTAAATGCATGTTTCCGGAATGAATGTAAATAATGTGGTATAGGATTAGGGTACATAGTGGGTAACTGGTGGGTAGGGAAATTAAATAACTAAAGTTAGAATAGTAATCATAAGAAGGAATAAAACACGGAAGGAAGGGCGAGAAAGAAAGAAATTGTGTTGGTAACGTTAAATACCAAAGAAAGACCACCGAATAAGAAAAATACGGAAAAAATTGACCAGACCAAGCAAGTATGTCCAGATCAGGGGAAAGAGAACACACGCTGCTCAAAAACAGAGATAGCGAGTAGCGAAAAAAAGTTCGCGCGTGACGCAAAAAAGATCGTGCGTGCGCAAAAAAGATCTTACTTACTTACCTTAAAAGTTCCCATCTCTGGGTGCAATTCCTCCTTCCACCAATCTCTCCTAGACTTCCAGAACCTTCAATCCTTAGCCCTTACCCAACCTCAACTCCTTTTCGAATCTGAATTTCACCTGGTCCTTGTCCAAAACCAAAGCCACCTTCCTGGATGTTGACCTTCATCTTGTTGAAGCTCACATCCACACCTCTGTCCATATCAAACCCACCAACAAACAACAGTACCTTCACTTTGATAGCTGCCATCCATTCCACATCAAACGCTCCCTTCCCTACAGCCTAGGTATTCGTGGCAAACGTATCTGCTCCAGTGACGAATCCCTCAACAATTACACCAATAACCTGACCAGTGCTTTCCTCTCCCGCAACTATCCTGCAGACCTTGTCCACAAACAGATCTCCCGAGCAATACATTCCTCCCCGTCCAACAACAATATTCCTAGCCTCAGACCACACAGAAGCATCCCCCTTGTCACCCAATATTATCCTGGCCTCGAATACATCAATAAATTACTCCGCCAGGGATATGACTTTCTCAAGTCAACCCTGAAATGAGATCATCCCTTGACAAAATTCTCCCCACACCACCCAGAGTTGCCTTTCGTCGTCCCCCTAACCTCCGTAACATCCTTGTTAAACCCTGCAATATTCCCAGACTACCTTCTCTACCCAGCGGTTCCTACCCCGCTGCAAAACCTGCCCCATGCATCCCCCCACAACCACCTACTCCAGCCCCGCTACTAGGAAAACATACACAATTCAAGGAAGGGCCACGTGTGAGACTACACATGTCATTTATCAGCTGACATGCCTGCACTGCACAGCCTTTTACATCGGTATGACAACAACTAAACTGGCTGAGCGCATGAACGGACACAGACGAACTGTCCGCCTAGGAGATGTCCAATACCCAGTAGCGGAGCATGCCCTCCAGCATAATTCTAGGGACCTAGGAACCTGCTACACTGTACGTGCCATTTGGCTTCTCCCACCCAACACCAGTCCCTCTGAACTGCGGAGATGGGAACTTGCACTCCAGCACATCCTTTCATCCCGCCATCCCCCTGGACTAAACCTACGTTAAACAACCTCACTCCCATTTACTTTTCAGTCTTCTCCTCTTTCCCTTTCCTCTTTAGCCATTCATGCATCTTCCCATCCTACATCTTTATACTATACACCTATTTACTTCTGTATGCATCCTCTTTGGATTGAAGCTGGCACAGTACCTGCAGTAGAATATCTTTGGCTTCCCTCTGACAACCATGCCTCCATCCTTGCTACCTTCCCTGCTGCTTCATAACCTGGGTTGTGAGTAACTAAATCCACTTTCCCTTCTTCCCTTTCTTTCCCCTCTCTCCTCCCTGATGAAGGAACATTTATTCCGAAAGCTAGGAGCTTAAATTTTCGGTTGTTTTTTGTGTCTCTATTGGCTGTACTGAGCTGAGGTAAGTACTGGCCAGCCCCTCTATCTGTTTGTTAGTAATAATTTAAGTGAAATCAAACATTTGCCAAGATACAAGCCTAGGAAAATACATCTGTGTCCACATACACATTTTGTGTGAAGGATAACTAATCCATTACATCCAGTCGAGTGATTTCCATTCCAGTCACACTGTTTCTCTAATGCAGAGCAACTGTTTGTGCTTCCGTGCTCCCTCATAACATGTTGCATAGCACTACTAATTATTATTATTATTAAAAGGACACAGTTACTTATGCACTGACTCCACTTTTGATAGAATAGGAAAACTTCTAAGAAAAAGGCCAACAATTGTAACAAAAGAGGAATACAATGAGATCTACAATCAGTGACTCAGCTAAGAAACCTTGCTCGCCGATGTACATCTTGTAGGTCCTTAGATAGGGATTTCACATTAAATATGTGAAATAAAATGCATTTCCATACACAAGTACAAAGCTATGGGAAACACTCTTACTGATGTTGAGACAAATTCATTCTAGAAGTCCCAACTAGATGTAAAAGAGCAGATGAACCACTACAAAACCCTTTCCTTGGACAAAAGCCCAAGTACTTTTCAGCCATCCAGTCTAAGATAATAGGAAAAAAGATGTTGATCGTTTACAGTAAACTATTTTTTAAGAAGCCTGCCGAAATCACTAGTACTTAAGTTGGAACACAACCATCACCGATGATATTTCCATGTTGCTTGTGACTGTTAAGAAAATTATTCTTTTTTTGCATGTAACACTTACGTCAAAGAATACTTCTAAAGATAGTTAATGCCACAGTTACGTCATTTTATTCTGGCATGGTGATCTGAAACATTTTAAATAATAAACCTGAAATTTGAATAAAATATTGAAAACGAATATTAGTACTATAGTGGCCACTTTACAGTTTTTCTATGGTATCACATACTACACTATAAAAATATGGTATAACAAGCATTATACAATAAGAGGTAAGTTATTTTGAAAGAAAGAAGAAGATTTTTGGTTTTGAAAATCGCTCATGGTTCATGTAATGAGAACATGTCCATATTTAAATGTGCTTTTTAAAGGAATATTTTCATTGTAGATTTGATTTACAGATATGAACTGCCTTTTGGCCTAAAAGTGAAAGGCATTCACACTGCAGTATGCTATTTTCATTCTTATGTATGCCCAAAATAAGTTTCATGTTGACTGTGATAAATTGCCTTTAGTAGATATGTCACCTTTTGCTTGGGCCTTTGCCCCACTTCAATACGGGGTTGACCCTGTTACTATAGAGTTGGCAATGTTAGTGTCACAGAGTGTTGTTGCCAGATGCCCTTCGTGTCACCATCATGTACCCCCCAGGACAGAAGTAATGTATCCTAGCTGTCTGCGTCTAGTGTAAGCCATGAAATAGCGCGAATGTTTTTCAGATGTCTGCAAGTTGTGTAACTGAGGTGGTACATGGGGACCAGAGCAGTATTTACTATGTGGGATGTGGAAAACTGCCTAAAAACCACATTCAGGCTTGCCGGCACACCGTCCCTCTTTGTTAACCTGCTGGGCTGATTCAGTCCGGGGCCGGCCCGCCTACCGAAGTCCAGGAAGCAGCACATCAGTGCTCGTGGCTAACCTGTTGTTTCCTTCTCAGAAATTCATCTATGGAATAGCACTTGTCAACTTTCATTATCAGCCAGCACCTTGTTAATTAAAGGGAGGTTGTCAAATATTTTTATGGCTGCATGATATGCTTCTTTCTGTGCTACAACAAGATTAAGTCCCACTGTTTTCCTCCTAGTATTGTATTTATGAATGCTAGTATTATTTTGAAATTGTGCTGATCCTTCAAAACAAACTTTGTAAGAGTGTATGTGTTGTGAGGCTACCTAATTTCTTTATCTATGTGAAGTTTGAGGATAGGCACTGTGCGTGTGTGTAGGGGGATGGGGAGGGGGAGGGGTCAGAGGCCCCCATTCTAAATATGACATCAATGAAAGAAGGAAGTTAAATTTTCTAGTGATGTCATTGCCACTTATGGCAATCAAATTTAGAGCAAATGTTGCTGCACTCAGTTTTATAATTCTTGTTCTCATCACTATGTACCCCCAAGTATTTTTAACAATCAGTCTTCACATATTTCTTTTCCGTAATGCTTCATTATTAGTGATGATTTGTCTTTCCTTGTACAAAACTGAATAAGATGCCTTTTCTTTGTAAATGATGTGCTAGACCATTTATTGAGAACCAATGAATGACACTTTCGAATATTTCATTTATTGCTCCATCTGATATCGAGGTCGGTTATCGTGCTTTTGAGGTGAATTAAGAGAACTATTTTGCCTTTATCAGTAAAGTTTCAGGCAATTACCCTTCATCAAATTCATGTTGAGACCTAGAGAAGACAATTCTGGTCTATAAAGTGTGTCACAATTTAGAAATGTTAACTGTGTTCTTTAATGCTTCAACAGATTGTTATCCATAATAAAGGCCTGCAAGTAAGTGCATTTGCCTTGCAACCATTCCAGAAAATGGGAATGGTGTGTCCTTTTTAGTCACAATGCCTTGTTGCTCCAGTGATATACAATTAACTGCCACAAGAGGAGGGGATCTCAGACTAGATAACATTAATTATTTATTCCACAGACCCACAAAAGACGGTATCCTCCTGGGTGTGGAACATGTCCAACAGTATTGGTATAGTACCTCAGAATCAAACGAAACAGGAGGTCCTGCCTGAGACCCAGGTATAGCTGCTTTCATTAAATGAAACTATATGGTTCCAGAGAGGAATCCCCATTTCATTCAAAACTGAGGTGCTATTCCATGACAGTTTGACATCCTCTGTGGTGCTCTTTGTGTTTTGGGGAAATAAGTGGACTGAGTTGTGAACAGGATTTTGGACTGAGGAGGGAGGCATGCTGGGGCAAACAGTGCAGAGCCACTGTGCCAGGGTGGTGTAGTGGTTCGTGCATCTGCCCAGTGAGCAGAGGATCTGGGTTCAAATTTTCATTCATCTCTTCAGTCTACATGTATACTGCATAGTTGGTTGAGACTTGTAAAGGTCCATGGAACCATAAAGTTTCTTTTCTTTTTGATGATCATTCATATCAATGTTATTTTCAGTTTCAAGTGACAACTGAAAGAACAAACTAATAGTCTTATCTCCCTTAATAATACACTTTTTGGCGACAGAGACAATACAGGCAAATGATTTAATAGTGATGCATCATCATCTAATCCAATTTAGTTAGTAGGATACATGTTCTATGGATCATAATGATGAGGAATGAGTCATTTTACATTCATTTGCAAATTAATTTATGCATATGGTTACATTATGAACATTTCTAATGTTGAGAATATCATGATTTTTCCATGTATCAAAAAATATAAGGTGTACATAAAGTCCAGGAACACTTTCAATTATTCATTGCAAAAGAACCAAACAGTGTGCAGCTATCATACATATGTCATTTCAAAGAGACACTGAAAGTTTTTTTTTTAATGTATACCAACACAGTGTAGTTTTGTAACTTGTGGATAGTCAGCAAAAGTCAAAAACATGGTGAGTTGAGGTGTGGAGTGAGCTTTCTGTGTGTTGGCGTCCAACAAAAGCTAGTGTGGTAAGGAGCCACCAACAAGGAAGGCCATTTACCACTGGCACAACAAATTTGTTATGATGGGTTGCTTGTGCCCGGGAAAGAGAAGCAGACGTCCCAGTGTGAGTGAAGTGAATGAGGAGTGCATACGAGAGTCATCTATAAGGAGTCCGAGAAAATCTGTGCGTCGTGCATCCCATGATCTCAAAATAGCTCCAATGACATAGTGAAAAGTCCTGCTACAGAAGGTGTCAATGAAATCATTCAAACTGGAGCTAGTGCAGGAACTCAATGATGATGACAAAACGCTTCTCTTTGAGTTTTGTTCAGAGTTGCAAAAACTGAATGGGGATGGTAATGGCTTTGATTACATAATATTTAGCAGGGAAGCCACTTTTCAAACTAATGGGAAAGTGAACAGGCATAATTGTCATATCTGGGGTTACAAAGCATCCACACGAATGCATTGAATTTGAGCATGAGTCCCCAAAAGTAAATGTTTTTTGTGCCTTGTCGTACCAAAAACAGTACAGGCAATTCTTCTTCACTGAGAGCACTGTTACTGGATATTCCTACTTGGATGTGTTGCAGCAATGGCTGATACCTCAAATGCAACTGGACCCTTCATTTATTTTTCAGCAGGATGGAGCTCCAACCCATTTTCATCGTGAAGTTTGTGGGTGTCTGAACACAGAGCTGCTGCATCGATGGATCGGCCTTGCTACAGAAGAGGACAGGTGTTTCACTAAATGGTTCACCAATCACTACATCTCACTCCATGTGACTTTTTTCTGTGGGGACACATTAAAGATCTGGTGTATGTACTGCCTCTACCACATGATGAAGCAGTGCCCCGTTTGTTTGGAAGTTTTTTTACAGTTTCGCTTCAAATTGCAATATGTATGATATCTGTACAATGTTTAGTTCTTGTGCAGTAATTACTTGAAAGTGTTCCTGGACTTTATATAGGGTGTACATAAAGTATGATAGGAGTGGCAGGCTTGTTAACATGGTGCTGGAACATACAATGGTAGCTAACGAAAAGCTCTGTTTGATGTGTTGCAGACACTACTGGCTATAACAACTCCCAAATTTAGGTATTTAAATATTATTCTAATGTTATCGTAAGATAAGGCATAGTATTCATTATACTATTGTTAAAAACAGCATTGTTTATGAAACATGTTATCTTCTACATGAACCGTAAAAATTGTATACATTTCATTTAAATTTGTTGCCAATTTGTTTCAGCTATTGCCACATGATGTACAGTCACTTCAACTTAAAAAATATACGAAAAAGGAGACATAAACATTTTTTTCAAGGCACTTTCTTGATCCTAAATTACCACAGCATTACATTTAAATGTTTAGCAGCCAATACCATTTTTCACAGCACCTGATAATTCTTGTAACTGTACCCAAGATGTAGTCTGGAATGTCTGAAACACCATTATCATTAGTTACCTTTATAATTCAGTCAATATATGTATTATTTTTTACTTTTAAACACATTTGGCAAAATAAAATGGATTTTTTCTTTAGCAACAGTCCTTCTCACACAGGCAAGCAAAGCCACAAACATTTCATCCTGGTTACTGTAAATGCACTCCAAGAACTAGCACCTCTACTTTGAGCAGTACTGTACTCTGTTTCACCCATAGCAGTTCAATATACCAGACTGCAGTCAAAATGTTCACCACATCTTGTACTTTTTCTGTAAAATGTTTGTGTTTCTGACCCTGCAAAATTTGTCAGATACTCCAAGCAGTACACGCTGTTTAGTATTAATAAATTCCCAGGGTGGCTTGCTTGGAGTCATTTCAGTTCAGACACTAATCCCATGTACCCTGTGATCTTAACTGTCTTGGGGTGACTTCCATGCTTCGATGTAGCAAGTTGTACAATGATAACTGTAACTGAATGCAGAAAATTAAGAATTGGAAATATAACAATAACAGACACAGTGTAATCCAATGAGCAATTGTACGTTCACTTACTCATTTATATTTCAGCTTTTCCCCCCATCATTTGTAATGAATAACCATGTCTCTGGGCTGGCAATTATAATACCAACACTTCTAGGGATACGAGTTGTGACATTTCACACCTTCCAAAAGCACATGAAAATATTCTGAATTCAAATTTTGAAGATGGAACATTTTGGTGCTACATGGGCACTGTATTACACAGATGGAACACGATTCAGCAGCAGAAACGTATTACAAAATTAGATACTGTTATAAAGAGAAGATCCCTGATTTTGTTGTAGCAACTCAATATCATTTCTGTGTTTAGTCACATCTCTGCCAATTCAGTTACAGTTACCTTGACAGAGAGAACACTTAAAATAGCAGTATGTCTGTGCTAGTAGTAAGTGGCATACATTCTAATCTCTTACAAAGGTTGAATTTCAATCACAGAATTCCATTTCTGAGGTTTGGAAGCAGTTTATGTTGGGATCACTATAAAACCACGTACATGCTACTTTGGCCCTTGAGATGTGCCAATGACTCGGATGGCTTGCTGTCAGATGCATTTTGATCTTTTTGGGTGTCCAAGGGCTGTGGTCCAGATGATCACACACATTGTCTGCGAATTTTAGATGCTAAAGTGAAGAAAAGTTTTCAGTCACAGCTATTGATTTGCGTTAACACAGGGATTTAACTTTGAGTATTGCACCATAAACCTGTTTTGATAGTAAAACATGCAAAAACTAAGCTCATTCTTCACCCAGAGAGGTGCTGGTGAGTCTCCACAACACTGGTGGCCTTTACCTAAGAGGGTTCCATTTAAATAGGTCTCATTTCTTTTGCTGCCTTTGTACACTGTGTGCATCTAGAAGTGAGTTTCTATACTTGTTCAAGTTCATGCTGTATTGCATCCTAATAAGATGGAAGAAGGAGGAGGTCGAAATTGAAAAAAGTGCTGTAATTGTAGCTCTGCATCACAAAGGCTATTCTAGCAAGGCAATAGGAACAAAATTTGGCCTAACCAAGCCTACAGTAGTGTATACATTGCTCTGGTGCCAGCTCAAGTGTTTGACAATCTGGAAGACCCTGAGTAACACGGTAAAGCAAAGATTAGTTCCTATGTGTACAGAGTAAATGTGAAGAATCCTCCTGCACCTATAATTAATAATAAAGTAAACAATATGTGAGAAGCTCCAACCTTTGTCTCAGCAGAGCAATGCCATTTGTGTGACCATGACTTACATGGATGGATAGAGAGAAGTTGAACTGATTGCAATGGGCACAGCAATGGTCCAAGGCTTAATCGAGTTTTAAATTTGTAAGCCTTCACTGAATGTTTACTCATTGACATCGTGGAGAACGTATGAAGTCAGTACTGATCAACAATTCAGTTCAATCTGCCAAGAGGCATATTAGTTGTGGGTTGATCTGCAGCAAGACAATGATCTCAGACAGACTTCTAAATTGTGCCAATAGTAAGTCAATAGAGGAAAGAAATTTGGGAAACTGAAGAATATGATCTGGTGAAGTCAGCCGCCTCACTTAAATCCCATCGAATACTTACGGGATGAACTTGAGGAAGGGAGATTAAACACTAATGTCCCATTGAAAACAAGGTTATTAGAAACGGAGCACAAGCTTGGATTAGGGAAGGATGGGGAGGGAAGTCCACTCTGCCCTTTCACAAGAACCATCACGGCATTGGCCTGAAGTGATTTAGGGATATCACAGAAAACCTAAATCAAGATGGCTGGACATGGGTTTGAACCGTTGTCCTCCCGAATGCAAGTCCAGTGTGCTAACCACTGCTCCACCTCACCCACTGGGATGAACATGGCAGAGAGATCAGAGAACTGGCATCATCTAATGTTGAAAATCTATGGATTACAGATGCATGGGACTGTAATCTCTGCAAAAATATTATCTCCATAATGCCAACAGTCTGCGCAGCTGTTCTTAGCACGAAGGGTACTTAATGACAGAGAGAGAGAAAATATTTGTATTGTTAGCCTATTTAGTTTGAAGAGTGTAGTTGTCTATTAAAATAAAGTGCATAGCTTTTTTCATAGGTGATCGAATAATTTTGACCTGTAGTATATACTTAGTAACAACAATAAACAGATATTGAGATCCTTGTCAAGGAAGGTGATTTATTTACTAAACTAGAAAGGTTACAATGAAATGCATACCATATACTCTGCTGAAAGAAGAAACTGCAACACCCTCAAAGAAATGGTCATTTTTGTCACACGATGCGACATCGTTGTAATTCAGGTCAAATGAAACACGTGTCACAGTGAAGGGTGTCCTGTCACATCACTACAATGCATACCACTGTCTGATGGCAACGCAGTTGTATATTCTGACACACATAGATGATCATAAAGGTGCCAAATGCCATCCTGTGATACATTGCCCCATAGCATCTTGGGCTGTTTGTTGGCACAATCTTTCATTAACTCACAATATATAGTGAAGTTTTGCTAAAGTTAAAAAGTGATTTTTACTGCTGAGTGTATATTTTTTGTTTTTTTCCAAAGTACGACAATAATTACTTCAAAATGGCCGATACACAGCTCAGTGGAGACAACATGGCGTGTAGAGGCATTGTCAATAATAGATCAACTCTACGCATTGTTTGAATAACATTACATACAAGCTAAACATTGTAGAGACGAGTTTAAAAAAAAAAATCTTATTACTATTGATACGGTCATGACTCACAGAATGGATAACATAAACAGTTTGCCTACTGCAAGTTCCATATCCAATGAAGCAGCATAGAATTAAATTACACTTGCTCAAACAAGTGAAACAGTAAATGAAATACAGAACCTAAATAATCTAGCTGTAGGAACCGACAGCAACATAGAGTTGCAAGATATGGAAAGTGGATCACAAGCAGTAAATTCTCACGATTTACCGGGAGCAGATAATGTTCAAACAGTAAATTTCTCACAATTTATCAGTGCAATCATGCAACAATTTCAGCAGATGAATACAAGTTTACAGAACAATGAGAAACTGTTTACGGAATAATTTCAGGAAATAAAGAAAAAACTTGACAGTAATGACGCTAAATAAACCAAAATTGGTACTGACTTGAACAAAAGGATCACTCAAATGGCCACCTAGTTTTCAAAACTAACAGTTTTAGCAAAACATAATGAAATCAATGTCAAACCTTTAAGTAGCACATGATGACAAAAGTAGGAAAGGTCGTTACCCCTCATGATGACATCACGAGGCGTGTCACACAAGTAGAGGCAGATTTAGAAACCATGGCCAAGACAATCAAATCAGAGACAGACAGATGTTTTTCTAAAATGAATGAAAATAAACAAACTAATTAATTTCACACCACTTTGGCGAATTGTGCTTGGATGGGGATGAATAGGTGATTATCTGGACAACACAACACCCAGTCCCTGAGTGGAGAAAATCTCTTATCCAGCTGGGGATCAAATGCAGGCCCTTAAGATCGACAGTATGTCACACTCACCACTCAGCTAACGTGGGTGGACAATGATTTAATAGAAACAAGCAGACTGCAAACTGACTTATTCAACAACCTTGGACACTGGAGCCAATAATCAGTCTGTATTTATATGTCCAAAAGTATGTGATCCGTTTGTTTTGTTTACACAATCAATGAGAAACATCAGCTTAAAAAAGTAAAATTGCATCATAGTGATGTCAGAATTTATTCTCAGTAACTATTCCTTTTCTTTGCTCCCCTTTCATTTTGCAGTCCATCTATCCCCCCCCCCCCCACACACACACATCTCCACCATCTTCCCCCTCCCCATATATGCCTATCATGTACAATGCAGTTAGCTTTCAGCTCATATTGACTCCAAATGACCTTTTTTTTCCAGTAAATTGTGTCCTGCTGATTACCGCATCTTCCATCGTTAAGCTCTCAGGTTTTCAAATCTCATCCAGCGCAGGCACCAAGGATCAGTCTTTCCTTCTCATCCTCTCTGGTAAGTCTCCTCTGACCTATGGTTTTGGGCAACTTTTCCATAACTCTCTCCCTTTCTTAAGTCTTGCCAGTCTTCTTTCTTTCCCTTCAAATCTTCTGCTAGAAGGAAGAGCCATTGGCTCTGAAAGCTTCCACATTTCTATATCCTTTGCATATAGTTTCTGCTGCCACCAGTGTGGTGAGTAGATCATCTTATTTATCCAATTATACTGCAGCCATCTTCATGATAGTGCTGGCAACATGGCTGTGGATGAGGTCGTGTTTGGTATGAGAGTCAGCTACCATCTGACATCGGTTTACGAGTACTCAACAAAAAGCTTGTGAGAATTCAATTCCATACAGCTGGAACCAAAAGAAAATTGGTAGTTCATACCAGCACAAGACCATAAATGAAAAAGTTGTTATTAATAATCTGTGTCCCTGACACTCTGTCTACAAGTATGTTAAGTAAGTTTCAATATACTGTTTCACACTTAGTCTGCTATTAACACTATTTTACTCAACTCCAGTTGCTTGTGACAAATGGACTGATGCATCAAACAGGCTACAGTACATTTTATTACATGATACATTATTCTCTTTTTCGCAGTTTTGGGAAAATGGTGTACACTGACACTTAAGTAAAATGCTAATCCGTGTGCATGCATAGAACTTTATTGCAGGTTTCCTAATACAAACTACTCTATCAATAATGTATTGGACTCAGTGTAATGGAGCAGCTTGTCTTTTATTGTTAGCCAAAATTAGCAGCAATGGCTTTGTGTACATGGTAGCTCCAAACTGTGACAAGCTTTGAGAGCACTTGCCTGCTAAAGGCAAAGGATCTGAGTTTGAGTCTCAGTTTTAATCTGCCAGGAAGTTTCACATCAGCACACATTCCACTGCAGAGAGAAAATTTCATTCTGTAAACATCCCCCACGCTGTGACAAGCCATGTCTTTGCTATATCCTTTCTTCCAGCATTGCAGGACAGCTTCTCTGAAGTTTGGATGGTAGGAGATGAGGTACTGGAGGAAGTAAAGCTGTGAGGATGGGTCATGAGTCATGCTTAGGTGGCTCAGTTGGTAGAGCACTTTCCCACAGAAGGCAAAGGTACTGAGATAGAGTCTCAGTACAGCACATAGTTTTAAATCTGTGTACACTTTACTGCAGAGAGAAAATTTCATTCTGGAAGCTTTGAGAGGTTGTGTGTTTGGGTGGGAAGGAGTGTTTTACGACTGTGGAACATGTATTGTGATTAGTTGGTTTATGAGCACAGAATAGAACTACTGAAACTAATAAGTTATTGGAGGTAATTTGTCACACTTTTTGTGGATTTTAGAAGCAGAGTGTTAACGACTTTGCAATACAAATATTCCGAATGAATCTCTGAGATTGTATTTACAAGATGACTTGAAGTTCCCTTGATACCATTCAGTAGCAGCAGACCACTTCTGTGGCTGGCCAAATATTTGACAAGTCTCCTTACACAACAGTGTAGCAACTGTGAGGAGAGAAACCTCAAATTGCCAAATTTTTCTATATGTGCTTAATTTTACTGGCTGTGCTCTGGATCTTCCAAGCTCTGACTGGGAAAAATGCTCCTCAGAGAGCACAACTCCCCTTCCCTGGGCTATGTTTTACTCAGGCAACCATTGCTTCCATTTCTGCTATACCCCTTGGAAAAAGTCATGCCTCACTATTCGTATCTCTCTCCCGTGTCAGTGAGGCAGCTTCCTTTTAGCTCTCTGTCACTCTGAAAAACATCAAGATGAACCACTGTCCAAAGGTCTTAAATCCCTAAACAAAATTTTTGTAAGAGTTATGTGTTTGGTGGCATTTAAAAGGCCTAGCTGGGAGTTCACCTGTAAGACAGCAATCTCTGGCACACATCCCAAAGCCAGATTTTCTGCATTTGGCAGTCAATTGCATCTTTCACAAACATTACTGCTCACTCCAACACGTAAAATATTTGTGTGAGTGAACAATGCAGAATGTCTTGACTCTTGTCCATACACACGGTGGTGCCATTAGGGATCACAAAGACACTTACTGGGCCAGGCTGCCACAGTGAAAGTTTCCCCTCACCGCCGCTTTCCAGACGAGCTCAGCCAGATCCCCTTATTCCCAGCTATTGTACAAATCTGTTTTAAATTACTCTCTAAACTGACTATCACTCAGACATTTAATATCAATACCGTGCTTCATTCGTAATTAATTGCACGGCTCAAGGTGGACCTCTACTATGAACTCACAAGAACTTGTGTATGTTGTATGACAGTGTTGAAAAGTTGTCCTGTAACGATTATAATAGCTTCATAGTTAGGTCTACATCATTTTATGGCCACAGAAAGAAAGTTCCTGTTTCAATTGAAATTTTAGCTTGGAATGTGAAATATTTTAAAATGTTGTGTAAATGCCCCATTCCATCACACGAGTCAGTTTAGGTGGTTGTTGGTCACAGTTTGGAAGAGTCCATTCAGGATAGCAGACAGCTGGTCATACGTCGTACCATGCACGAATAGAGTGTAAGGAGATTTGCTAGCTGATTCTCAAGGGAATGAAATATATGGTGGGAACCTGGTATCAGGATGACATACAAATGTACTAGCATATGGTTTAAGTTAAGTGATTAATAGCATACTGTTATTGGAAGCAAACACAAAATTTTGACCACGATATTCTTACTCCTCACATCAAGCTATGATGAAGTGGGCAAAGTTCTGTTGAAAGATGTAGCCAATTTTCACAAAGCCTGTAAATGTTGGTAAGTGAAGTATTCATTTGTTAGCGAGCAATGTAGTCAAATACATTGGGACTGTAATAAAAAACTATGGTTGTGGGATTAGACATGTCTGTTATCCAGCTTGGCAGAAAAATTCTGAGCCCTGTAAGAAACCACGTGTGATTTTAACCGACGCACATCTCGATGAAACATTGTGAGTGAAGCTCTCTGTACTGTGCTGTGTGGGCAAGGTTCAATAAGGGTGCACGCAGTCCTTGTAAGGCCAACTGAGGAGCTACTCGACTGAGAAGTAGCATCGCCGTTGCCAAAAACTGGCAAGGTCTGGGACAGAGGTGTGCTGACCACGTGCCCCTCCAATTAATTTGGTTAGCTGAGGATGACACAGTTGTCAGTCATCACTGTTGAGACGTCCGATGCCTCTTTGCATAGATCTTTTTTTGGGGGGGTTCTAGTCATGGCTGAAAAGTACTGATTGTTATTTAAATTTTTTTTTATGGAAGAGTAAAATATATGATTATTAAGCTGTTGTTATAAAAGTGTGCTTGTAGTCCATCATATGTACAAAGACTCTCTAAAAGAAGGAGGCTAAAAGACTGACAGTATGCACAGGTCCCTAATATATCTAAACTTCAGCTAATGCTCAGTATTGCTGCATTATTCAGCTTTTCCGTAAATTCACAATGGGGCACTGACTGGCTTGTAAATAAAGTTCAAAATTTCATAACGACAAAAATAAATATAGTTCAACCCAGAGCACAATCTTTTTTAAATCTTGTCTTCACAAGAAACAAGTAAAGTTGAGTTACACACTGGTTCCAGATGTGGACAACAGCTAGTTATGTCTTTAGATTTTTCTGTTCTCTTCATAGATTAATTCTTAAATTCCATGAGTTTACACCTCTTAAATACAAGAAGTCTCACATTTTTGTAACTTTAAAGTGGAAATTCAGGCAGTGTGTAGCACAGTCGTCATTTCTCTTGAACGACTAACTGCACTGCTAGGTTAGGCATGTGGAGGCTGGATGTCCAGCCACGCCCACTCGTCTGTGTGTCACTCCTCCGACGGCATCTGAGCGAGCTCACCGGAGGAGGGGTTCACAAGTGTTGGACACATTAGGGAAATATTGTTCAGAGCCAGAAAGATAGCCAATATGCACTCAGTAGGTCTGTCAGGGAGCCTCATCCGAGATGGGGCATCTTTGCCTGTGGCTATTGAGCTTGCAGGGTGCAGTCATCTCCGAGGAGTGGCATCAGTTCTGACAGTGCCTTTTGCGAGGTTTCCGAGGTCATCCTCAGTTCATTCAGATGACTGGTGGAGGCTGCTGGCCTCTCATATGGAGTGCAAGAACAGCTCACGATTTGCACCACAGTTTCCAGAGTTGACTGGGGTCCTAAGGTCTGGAGCCGAGTGGACAATCTCGGCCAGAGGCTTTGTTGAGTCTGACAGTCTTGGCTGGACCTCCATTATTGGGTAGATAATTGTAGGACTCTCCTAGACAGGTCAGGGTACACTACACAAAGGAAGCAGCTACTCAGTTAGGTAAGTACTTGCGGGGTGCACATGGTGGTTTTTAGCCTACATGGTAGTCTGAGATACTCTGATGAACACAAAGCAGTTGACATACAGATAACAAAATCAGACAGCATTCAGAGTGAAGAAACTTTGACAAATTTTATCAGTTAACTGTTGTAGTTTTTGCAACAAAATTCCCAAACTTATTTATTTATGGCTTATTTACCCTGACTAGATTAGATGCTTCAGGCGCTAACTTACACATGACCAGGAACAATATTACACAGAAAACAAAATAATAATAACACTAACATTAATAATGTATTATAATAATACGTTAAGACACAACAATCTCAATGCTAATAATTTGGATTATTAATGAAAAGTACACCCCCCACCCCAAGAAACATGGACCTTGCCATTGGTGTGGAGGCTTGCGTGCCTCAGCGATACAGATAGCCGTACTGTAGGAGCAACCACAATGGAGGGGTATCTGTTGAGAGGCCCGACAAACGTGTGGTTCCTGAAGAGGGGCAGCAGCCTTTTCAGTAGTTGCAGGAGCAACAGTCTGGATGATTGAATGATCTGGCCTTGAAACACTAATCAAAATGGCCCTGCTGTGCTGGTACTGCAAACAGTTGAAAGCAAGGGGAAACTACAGCCATAATTTTTCCTGAGGGCATGCAGCTTTACTGTATGGTTAAATGATGGTGTCTTCTTGGGTAAAATAGTCCCCCATTATAGTCTCCAGGAGGGGCCTACTCGAGGATGTCGTTATCAGGAGAAAGAAAACTGGCATTCTACGGATCGCAGCGTGTAATGTCAGATCCCTTAATCGGGCAGGTATGTAAGAAAATTTAAAAAGAGAAATGGATTGGTTAAAGTTAGATATAGTGAGAATTAGTAAAGTTCGGTGGCAAGAGGAACAAGACTTTTGGTGAGTTGAATACAGGGTTATAAACAAAAAATCAAATAGGGGTAATGCAGGAGTAGGTTTAATAATGAATAGGAAAATAGGAATGCGGGTAAGCTACTACAAACAGCATAGTGAACGCTACTACAGTAGTACAAGTTTATATGCCAACTAGCTCTGCACATGATGAAGAAATTGATAAAATGTATGATGAGGTAAAAGAAATTATTCAGGTAGTGAAGGGAGACGAAAATTTAATAGTCATGGGTGAATGGAATTCGGTAGGGAGGAAAGGAAACATTGTAAGACATTTCCAGGGGCAGATGTGGACTCTGACCACAATCTATTGGTTAGGACCTGTAGATTAAAACTGAAGAAACTGCAAAAAGGTGGGAATTTAAGGAGATGGGACCTGGATAAACTGAAAGAACCAGAGGTTGTACAGAGTTTCAGGGAGAACATAAGGGAACAATTGACACCAATGGGGGAAGGAAATACAGTAGAAGAAGAATGGGTAGCATTGAGGGATGAAACAGTAAAGGCAGCAGAAGATCAAATATGTAAAAAGAAGAGGTCTAGTAGAAACCGTTGGGTAACAGAAGAAATATTGAATTTAATTGATAAGGAAAAAACATAAAAATGCAGGCAAAAAGGAATACAAACGTCTCAAAAATGTGATTGTCAGGAAGTGCAAGATGGCTAGAGGACAAATGTAAGGCTGTAGGGGCTGATCTCACTAGGGGTAAGATAGATACTGCCTACAGGAAAATTTGAGAGACCTTTGAAGAAAAGAGAACCACTTGTATGAACATCAAGAGCTCAGATGGATACCCAGTTCTAAGCAAAGAAGGGAAAGCAGAAAGGTGGAAGGAGTATATAGAGGGTCTATACAAGGCCAATATTATGGAAATGGAAGAGAACGTAGATGAATATGAAGTGGGAGATATGATACTGTGTGAAGAGTTTGACAGAGCACTGAAAGACCTGAGTCGAACCAGGGCCCCAGGAGTAGACAACATTACATTAGAACTACTGACGGCCTTGGGAGAGCCAGTCCTGACAAAACTCTACCATCTGGTGAGCAAGGTGTATGAGACAGGCGGAATACCCACAGACCTCAAGAAGAGTATAATAATTCCAATCCCAAAGAGAGCAAGCGTTGACAGATGAGAAAATTACCAAACTATCAGTTTAATAAGTCACTGCTGCAAAATACTAATGTCAATTCTTTACAGACAAATGGAAAAACTAGTTGAAGCCGACCTTGGGGAAGGTCAGTTTGGATTCCGTAGAAATATTGGAACACGTGAGGCAATACTGACAGTCTGTGGAGATTTCAATTTGAATTTTCAGTTGTCCACTATCTGTAACTCATATGCAAATAATTTATTAAATTCATTTGGTCTTTATATTACAACCACTGAAATAACAAGGCTTCATTATAAAGGTACTGGTACATGTATTGACAATATATTTGTATCAAATGAGTTAGTGCATCTGAAGTCAGACGTAATTAAGACCTGGGTATCTGGCCACTGACTCAGTGCACATGGCAGGAAAGAGTGTATGTGTGGTCAATTATGATAATCTAAATATGTTTAAGTCTACTATTGATAAAAGTTATTGGTTGCAAGTTTATCGAGAACATGCAATAGGTAGAAAGGTGGAAGAACTCATATCTACTCTTTCTGTATATGCTAAGATGTCGTTTCCCATTAACGTACCAATTAATAAAAAGGCACTAAGAGTAAATAAGGTCAAGGGTGAAAAGGTGTTGGAGATCAAGAGGGAGTGTGATCAATATTATGCCTGTACAAAAGTACAGGTTCTCAAGTATTTAAAGACATGCTCACAGTGAAAAAGGAAAGATTAAGACAGGCCTTAAAGGAAGCTAGGTGTATGAAGATATAATACTAACATCAGAAAATAATATCATTAACAGTCAATGCAACAGGAAAATGACTTCACAGGCTGAAGGCAGCAATCTGAATGCTGCACAGTTAAATACATCCTTCACTGAGAAGGTGATTGGCACTTACAATATAGTCACTGACCATAAATACTGCCTGAGAAACACCACAAAACCTGGAAGTACATTTAGCTTTAAATTTGTCAAGGTACAGGATGTTACCTATATACTGAGGAAAATGAAGAACAGTTTTACTGATGACGTTTATGGTTTAAGTTCAGCCATGTTAAATGTGATTCAGTTCAGCTGCCAGAATTGATAACACATGTAGTAAATACATGTATTTTGGAGGCTCAGTTCCCCAGGGCAGTAAAGTCACTCGAATACACAAAAAAGGCAGCCTCCAAAGTTGTGATAATTTTAGGCCTGTTTCAATTGTGCCAGTCTTGTCTAAAGTGATAGAAGCTATATTAAATAGTAAAATACTTTGAAGGAAACTATATCTTCAGTGATAGACAATTTGGCTTCAGATCAGGGTTAGGAACTGTTAAATCTGCCTTATCACTGGTAACACAGTGTGTGAAGCAACTAGAAAGCAAGCTCATGGTTCATAATAAACTCTGTGATTTATGAAAAGCTTTTGACACTGTGTCTCATGAAATCTTATTGAACAAAATGCAATTCTATGGCTTTACACGAAGTGCTCGGGAATTGATAAAATCCTATCTAAGTAATAGAGTGCAGAAGGTGGTTTTTAATGGTACAGAATCAGATTACTTACTTGTGGGCATGTTCTGTACTTGGCCCAATTCTATTTATTATTTATATAAATGACTTATCATGTAACATAGTTGGGCCATCAGCTAGGAGTTACTTATTTGCAGATGATCTTGCAGTCTGTGTAACTGCAGAAACAGCACAGAAGGTCAAATATTAAGCAGACCAGTGCACTGTCAAAGTTGAAAACTGGTGTAAAGCTAATTCCCTTTGTGTCAAAAAAAAAAAAAAAAAAAAAAAAAAAAAAAAAAAAAAAAAAAAAAATCAAGACCTGTATGTATCGTGGAATAATAACACTGAACTTGAGCAGAGCTCAAATGCTGTTGATTTCCTAGGAATCTCAATTGATTCAAAAAGGTGGGAAGCAGCATTAGCAAAGGAATATTTTCTCCAAGGAAGCTGTGTCTTTGTCTAAATGTGCCAGTACTTAAAGCAAAAGAAACCACAGTCACATTTACTGTGGGGACATCAAAGCAAGGCAGCTAATGTCTTCAAACTACAAAATAAGGCAATAAGACTGATATGTAGCTTGGCACCCAGAGCTCACTGTAGACCAAGCTTTAAAAAATTACAGATTATGACCCTGCTGTCAATATTTATACCATAGTGTGTAATGCATACCAAGGAAATCTATCCGAAGTATCAACAGTATGACATGCGGCATAATTATAACACAAGAAACAAGCAAGACCTAGTTTCTTTCTGATGTAACTATAAAAAACACAAAAGTGCTCTTTATACAAGCCCATAAAATTTTTTAATGCCATACCCCAACATATCACAGATCTTCCAATAAAAAAAAAAGTAAAAGAATTTCTTCTTGAACTCAACATTTATGAAACGGATGAATTTCGAAGGGAGGCAAAGAATATGGTATGACCACACTTTGTGATCAGTTTTTACATGCTTCTATATATGAGTAAGTCTGTAATTGGCTAAAATTACTATCCAATATCAATTTGTACCAGAAGTTTCTCTGTTTTGTAATGCCTCTGAGGTCTCTACAACAATAAAAATCAATCAATTGTAGACTTCCTTGAGAGTTTCATTTGCTTTCTCTTAGAGGAGTTCTCTTGTTTTCTCACTGACTATAATATTGCTGTCATCAGTGAAAAGAATTTTTTCACCATGAGTAACACTACTGGGAAAGTCATTGATGTACATCAGGAATACTATTGGTCCTCATTTGATACCTTGCGGAAACCCCATATTAATGTATTTTTCGCCGGCCGTGGTGGCCGAGCAGTTCAGTCCAGAACTGCACGACTGCTATGGTCGCAGGTTGAAATCCTGCCTCGGGCATGGATGTGTGTAATGTGCTTACATTTGTTCAGGTAAGTGTTTTACTAAATGTTAAGCTCTATTTGAAGTATGTGTTATCACTATTCTTTGTACCCTATCTGCTAGGTATGATCAAAACCAGTCCTTAGCTACCACTCTTTCTCCTAATGCTTCTAATTGATTTAATTGAATCTTGTGGTCGACTGCATCAAAGAGCTTAGAAAGATCATAAAGGAACCCTCTGACAGACTCTTCTTTATCAAGAGCATCAAGTACAACTTTTGTGCATTCTACGACAGCTGACTCCGTATTTTTGCCACATCACAAACAAAACTGTGATTCACTTAAAAGATTGTATTTATTCAGGTAATTCATTAATCTGTTTTTCATAATTGCTTCTATTATTTTTGAGAATGGTGACAGCTTGTAATTTTCTGCATTACCTTTCTTAAACAAAGGCACAACTCTTGCCTGTTTTAACTGCTGTGGAAATGTCCCTGGTGTACAGGATTCATTTATTATGTGTGTTAAGGGACCTTGTACAACCTCTATGCATTGTTTTAGTACACACATTGATACTTCATATAAGCCTACTGGCTTTTTAGTTTTTCAACAGTTTTACTGGCTTCATTATCTGTGATTTGAAGTAACATCATTGTATTTAGTGCAACATTTTTTACAGGGGTTATATTTGTTTTGGGGAATTCTTGCCGTAACTTCCCTAAAATACTTGAAAAATGCTCATTTACATACTTTGATAAGTGTTGTGGCTTATTTATTACCTAATCCTCCTCCCTTAGGAATATGTTATTCTGTCTGTCTGTCTTTCTTTGCCTCTCCCTGTTCCCGTTCCCGTTTTTATAACATCCCAGACTGCTTTGCTTTTATTCCCTGCATTATATATTACTGTGTCATTAAACGATTTTGTTGCAGCTATCAGCACCTTCCTATGGATCATTGTGACTCTTTTCCATGGAAGTGAGGTATTTAATTGTTTGGGAGGACTTCTTAGTACCTGCTGTTATCCATCTACTTTTGTGTGACGTTGATACAGACATGCATACTTTTGGAAATGCCTTTTCAAAGTTCAATTTAAATAATGTGGATTCTTATTCACATTGGTTTCCCTATACACTTCATCCCAGCGTTTTTTTTTGTTTTTTTTTTTTTTTGCTAGTTCCTTTGAAAAATCTTTTATTTTCATTTCCAATGGATGTCATTTGTAGGCTTGTAGTTTACGGGATGATTTCATGTCTCATATTACTGTTGTTGTTTGACAGAGATGGTCTGATAATCCGAGATCTTTTACAGCTACATCACAATTTTCCCTGCCCATATTTGTGGCAACATGGTCAATTACTGATGAAGTCATTGTAGCAACCCTTGTTGCACTATTGACCAATAGGGAGAGGCCAAAACTTTGAAGTATATTTATGAAGGTGCTGCTGGATTCATTTATGATATTCATGTTGATTTTAATGTCCCCACACAGAATTGTGCTGAGCTTTGTACTTGAGACTTTATATAGAAATTCTGTTAATTTATTGAAAAACAGTGTCCACACTATCTCTGGGAGATCCATACAAACACAAAATTATTAATATCTTGGTGATATCAAGCCCTGTTAATTCAAACTGCTGGAGACACCCTTTAGGCAGGGGAACATGTTGTCTGGATTTATCCTAAAAAAGACCTACTTCTCATACTGATGACAACAGGTATTTGACCATGTGTGGCCCGAGATCCACCCTCTATACTTTCACGAATCAGCTGTACCAATCTTCCTTTGCCAGTCCTGTTTAGGTATAGGCCACACCCAGTGAAACCCCATCTGTCGATAGTCCCGACGGGCATGTGAGCAAAGTTGGCTTCCCTAACCTCAAATTGATTCGCCTCACATCTCCATCAAGGTTTGGCCAATCATGACACCGGAACAGCCCAACAAAGTGTACTGCCACAAGTCAGGGAAGCTATCTTGCCCAGGTCACCACCTATGTCATGTGCCCTATCCCTGTGTAAACTGTTTCCTGCCCCACCCACTATCACTACATGGTCTTCTTTTGTAAAGACCTTAAGTCCTCTATCACATGACTTAGCCCTGCATTTGGCTGGAACATACTGGTGGCCTGGTATGTTGCCCCTAAACATTCCTGTAACTCGGGGCCTACAACTCACCCATGCCTAATACCTAGCAGCAGCACTTTCTTCTTCCTAACATTTTGTATATTTCTAAGCTTCTTGGCCTCAGTTGAAGTGTGCTGCACATTTCTTGCTCCGTGTTCTACCAGAGGCTCTGGCAGTGGTAGACACACAGTTTTATCATCAACGCCAAAAACATCAGATCATGTTCTCTTTCTTCCTACCCTCCTACAAGCTGCCAGTTCACAACCACCCTCCGCCTCCCTATCTCTCTTGATCCTTATCAGTTCCTTCCTTGCTTCCTTCAACTGTGCCACAAGGACACAGATTTTCCTTTCCTGTACCCCAACCAAAATGTTCCTACTGCATACTCTGCAGTTCCAGGAGAGAGCCTCTTCTGTTCTCCCAAGATTCTCCCCCACCTCTCCCTCCCCCAGTGAAAATATTTCCTACAAGGTTAGCAACAACTCCCTCTACTCACAATGCTATAACAGCTTCCACATTTCGCACTCATGATCAGTTTCAAAAGAATAATTAAGTTTTAAATTTGTCCAGGACACGAGATTGGCTATATGTATGCAAAAATGACATGGAGGTCTTACATGCTATTGTTGTTGTTTTTGTAATGATTTAGAGATACAATGACAGAAGAATGAATTAGTAATTACTTTGCTTTTAGAGAATTTACTTTAGTGTTTGGTCAGGTTTTAAATTTATACCTAGATCACCTCTAACTAGTGAACAATATGAAATGTGTTAGTTAAATACAATTTAAAAAACTTTTAATTATACTTTTATAGTAACAATAGGCACTGATGAAACTAGTAGCTGCCTTTCTTAAACGAATTTTCCGCTATCAGGAAAATTTGAATAGAATTTTTTGTGTTCTGGAATGGAAAATTTCGCATTAGGTCACAATTATCGTGACTTCAGATTACACAAAGTTGTTTTTTTTTTTTTTTTTTTTTTCAAGAATAATCTCTATGGGGACGCAAATATTCAGTTTTGTGACAAGAATGGACACTACAGCAAATATACAAAACAAAGGAAATTTAAATTTGACACTATTTCCTCTCAAATAAGTTCTTTTAGAGGACGAAGAAAACACCTGTGATCTCACTCGCTGGACATCTTGTCTTCCTGTCTGTTTTAATGTTTGTTTACTTACTGGGCGTGAAGGGTAAGCTTTTGGCTTAAAAAAGGTAGCTGGAGATTCCACACAGCACACCAGGTATGAGATTAATTATGTAATATGCACTATACTGAAATGTCTTGTGAGACGTCTATAAATTCAAATATGCTCAATGTTACTTTCCTGTTTCAGTACACAATGCCTGCATTCTGATTTAGTGTTTACTTATAGGACCTGTCACTGGGTGTGAGGGATAAGCTTTTGGCATACCATGGCAGCAAGAGCATCCAAACAGCACACCATATATGCAACTGATTGTGTGTAAGCACAATACTGAAATGCCTTGTGAGTCATCCCTATATTCATATGCCCAATGTTGCTTTCCTCTTCCGATACACAATGCCTTACAGGACTGTCAGTAAATGAGTGTGCTGGACGCCAGCTCTGTCCATCACTGTGGCTGTCGGATAGAGAGACCAACAGCTGTGCAGGGGCTCCAGGTGCAATTCCTGGCCAATTTGAGAATTTATCCTCTCAGAGGTTGGGTGTTGTGTTGTGCTTATCACCATTTTACCATTTCTTTAGATGCAAAAATAAGCAGTATCAACTGATGTAAACTTGCAGTAGGCAGCCGATTTCTCCTGCATACGATCTCCCGGCCAGAAATGCCATACTGTCATTTCATTTCACGCTAGGTATGAAACTGATTCTCTGATATGCACATTATTGAATTGTGAGTCATCTCTTAATTTGTATATGCTCAGTCGGTTTAATATTAATTTGCAGGGCTCTAGAGTAAGCAGTGTGTAGTTGTGTGCTCTATGGTGAGTTGTCGTGTCACCTAGCATGGCAATACAACATGCGACTGCAACAGTGCCAACAGCACTGGGTAGTGTTGTCTACTTCACTGCATGAGAAATAGAGCTGTCACGATGGCCAGTCTGACCTCAGTACTACATGTTCGCATGTTGGCCAGTGGGTACTTGGAGCAAATCCAGTAATACTCACATATGAAGATTCGTTTATCTTTAACATCACAGAATCATGTTTCTATATCTGCTCCATCCCCATTCCCCAGTGGAAGGGGGTCACAATTATTTTGTGCACATGAGTCTGCTAGTAATTGGATCCTTTCTACTTTTCAAAACTGCATTAACTTTCCCGTGCTCATCCATCCCTGTCCTCAATCCTTTCCCTTGCTTACATTGGCCTGGCTATCTTTTTTTTGTTGCTATCCCTTACACTATCATTCCTCTTGCTTTACAATTCCCTTTTTGGAATTTTTGGTCGCTCTTTGGGGATTGAACTACTCTAAATTTTGTCTCCATGGTGTGAGCCAGCTGTGGAACAACACCATACATGAAGTCTTTGGCATGTGGGCTTACCACCTCTTCCATTTTTTACCTGAAGCCATTGTCCTTTTTGTGCTGTACCACTAGCACAGTAGTCATTTCGTGTGCTTGGGGTGTTATGTACTCTTTTGATGGAGTCCTCTGAAAACAGGGATGACAGTTCTGATACACGAGCTGCTACCTCCCTGTGTATGCCTATGAGTAGTGGCTTGTCATTCTGGAGCATTGGAACTCCCAGCAACAACCCCTATGGCATTGGCCCTTGGTGTGGCTGAGTAGTGCACAAGGGGAGAGCCCCTGATTGGTTTTGGTGTTATTAGGGTCTACACTTTGTGTATCAAACGTATCAGACTTAAAAAACCGGCCGTCTTTGGCGGACCTTTAGTCAGGAACGACTTTTCAACTTACAACTATCCCCTCATGGGAGGAGGGTCAGACTCGCTTGCTTGGGGTCAAATCTTTTCCCCATTACCTGGTCTGCATCAAGACTGACAAGGACACCTTCCCACCATGAACCCATTATTTTGGTAGAAACTATCAAAGACAAGTTTGGCAAACCATTACTCCTCACTAGCCTTTGAATATGCTTCAGGGTGTCTTTTTCATAGAGACCTCATCTTCCAAACTGGTGAAGCGTGGGCCAGTCTGGAGTGGCAAGGCATTCATTTTGTTCATCATATTCAGAAAGGCACTAAGGACAACCACACTGATAATGACCACTTTATTCTGGTCTTTGAAGTGGATACCCCCAAGACAAGGTCAAGGTTATGGCTTATCACTGTGCACTGTGATGTATGTCCTGCCACTGCTAAAATGTTTTTGGTGTTTATGATTTGTACACATGTATTAATCCTGTATGCAATGAATGAGGATGCCCAGGTGTGCCTTTGTTCTACTGACCACATGTATTCATTGTCACAACTGTCGCTGGTTTGTAAGAAGGAAAGAATATATTGGGGTTTACGATCAGCTTCGCCTTGTGTCTACAAAAATCTACTATTGACTCTGTTACATCCTTTCCCCCACCTTATCCCAGTGATGCCTCACTCTTCTCTCCCTCTCCCCTCAACTTACATCTTCCTCCCCTCCAACTGTTGCTCCTTTCATCCACCAGAGAAGTGCCTCTTCTCTGGTGTCTGCTGCCATTAGGGCCTCCTCTCAGTCCAAGAGTCTGCTGGTACACATTGGCCATGGAACCGTCAGCTCTAGCATCCCGAAGGTTGCCTGGTCTCTCTCTATAGAACTAGCAGAAGCCTCTCTCCCCCCTTACCTCTCTGGCATCTAGCGTGTGTCCTCCTCTACTTATGAAAGAGAAGAAGGGACATAAGTCCTGGGATGAGGACACTCCATTGCTGAGGAGGATGGCATTCCATAGGGTTCAGTGTTAAGTATCCTTTTCCTCATCACTATTAAAGGACTTGTGACCTCCGTCAAACTGTTGGTCACCCCTGCTCTGCATGTGGATGACTTCTGTGTCTGAGTTATTTAACACTTGGTGGCTTTTGTGAAGTGACAGTTCCAGGGTGCCATGTGGTATGCTTCTGCATGGACCTTCTCACACAGTTTTCAGTTTTCTCCTCTTAAATTGTGGGTGGTGCATTTCTGTCACCATATTGTGTACGATACCTACTGGAGCTCTATCTCGAGACCCAATTTCTGATTGTGGTCCACCACTTCCATTTCTTGGGTCGTCTTATGACATTTACGTGTGTGTGTGGGGAGGGGGGGAGTGGCATGGTAGCCAAATTTAGGGCTCAGTTGCTCCTTCCATACTGATCCTCTTGGAGCAGGTCCACCATTGTGGTATCTGTCTGATCATCAGTACCTTTTGCACTAACCGTATTGTTTCCTGGTTGAAGCTGGGATTGTCCCCCACTCACTGCCCTTCTGGTTCAACAGTCTAAGCTTCTTGTTTCCTATGCCATCACCATCTTCTCTTTCCCCACACATCCCTTATATTTTATACTTTAGCAGCAGGAAATTGCTCACTCTTCAGGTGAGTTTAACAGTTGGGCTCCAGCTTGCAGTCCTTTGCCATGATTTTTATCTTCCCTCTTTGTCCTGTTCCCCGTTCTCTCCAAAAACCTCCTCCCCCTTGGTTAGTTCCTTGATCCCAGATTCAGAGGGGTCTGTGTTTCATTGTTTGTTCTGCCAGCTTTTATGGGAGTTTCAGGCTGCTGTTGTGTTTTAATGGAATGGCTCTAGGCTCTAAATCTGCTAATTAGAAGGAATGTGCCTTCTGCTGGCAATTAACACCATCTCTTACCTGCCCCATGTAGCATGTGTACTGCATAGCTAATGGCCATTTACCAGGTTCTTTAGTATGTTTAACAGTCCTCTCCCACCCACGTTATGTGCAGACTCGATAACTGCCCTTGAGGCTATCAGACAGTGGTTTTCCCTCCCTCTTCTTGGTCTATGACATCTAAGACCACGTTACCAATCTTGACCATGCTGGTTGTTCAGTTGACTTTCTTTGGGTTCCCACTCATGTGGGTATCCCAGGTAATGAACTGCTGATCCTGTGGCTGGAGGGTGTGCCCCTTTTGTGTGACCTCTCTGGTGCTGGGTTTGCAGCCTCATGTCCAATTCCTTTTTGCTCAGCCTTGAGCTGACTCTTGGAGGCCAACCCCCTGCCTAATAAACTTATTGCGATAAGGGGACTCTTGCCACATGGCCCACTGGGGATCTACCATCCTCTGCGAACTTCGTATTGGTCATACAAGGTTGAATCTAAGCCTCTTACTCCATAATGATCTGTAACCCCCACATTTTATGAGACTCCCCTACCATTTGGCCTTTTGCACTAAACACACTCTTCCATTCTCCATTATCACAGATGGTAGCATACAACCTTACATAGTTACAACTGTCCTTGGTTTTCATCATAAAAGTGGTTTGTTCCATGGATTTAAGTACCTGAATTGTCTTCCACAATTGGAGGCCGTCAGTTTGGAAGGCCTGCATCATTGCTTTCATGCTGGTCAGGTTTTCCTCTCCATTTTGTGCTGTTTCATCACCCCCCCCCCCCCCTCCGCCGCCACGGTGTTTTCCCCACTGTGTCGCACTCATGGTATGAAGTGCGAACTGGGGTGGGTTAGCAGTGATTCCAGCACCATGTCACACATAGCACCATTGGGGTGTCTTATGATCTCCCCCTTCCTCCCTCCAGTTCTTTACTCTTCCTGCCACCCCAGTGTTCCATCTTCATTTGCCTGTTTTGCTTCGCCATCAAATAGATTGTGCTGTTGGTTTGCTGCTCCCACAGTCTCTGCCACTTTGGATCTTGGGACAAATGGTGTCACTGTTTCGTTCCTCTCCTCATTCAGACAATCAATCAACATCTGCAGCCAGCAGGCAAGCAGTGAGACTTGGTATCTGCTCTCTTAGCATCTGTGTCAGGGTGTTACTAGCATTAATGACAAGTTTGAAATTATTACTTGTTTCCAAATAAAAACAGCCACTTTTGTGCCCTGGTAAATTAGAACTACAAAATTATATGCTTAAATTTAGGAAATAATGGCCCGCTAAAAACAGAAAATTCTGGAATATGAGTTATTTGGTTACAGATAACTTTTCAAAAAGGGGGATTTTTTTAAAAAGTAAAATTATACTGCAAATTGGAACGTGAAAGGCTTTCAGTTGGGTTATATTGCTAATTCATAATTACTCATTCCTAATTCCAACTGCATGTGTTTGTACTGATACTGAAATTATTATTTATTCACCAAATTTATTTTTTGGTAAATGAGTTACATTATCAGGAAAATTGATTGTGAACAATCAGATGTTAGTGTATTCCTTGCTAGAATATGAAAATATTTAATCTGTTTAACAGTTGCACTAGTGTTACCCATCTAGCTAGATCAAAAATAAATATATATTACAAGTTGACGATTGCAACTCACTCTGTTGTCACGTTGGGACAGTTGTCAAATGTGTGGCCATCACCAGCAGTGCGCTGAGCCTCAGTCACAGTCATCACTGCCCAGCACGGCTTGGGAGGGGGCTGACCCAGTGATGCCAGCATTCTAGGCTGCTGGCACAAGCCGCAGCAGTTTCTGGTGGTCCCACGTGTCAGCAGAACTGCCGCACCAGAGGCCAGTGAAGAAGGAAGGAATATCGACATCTGACATTCTGTCAACAGTGAGGCCGTCAGAGACAGAGCATAAGCTCTGACTGTTTCAAGGATGGGGGAGAAAATTGGCCTTGGCCTTTCAAAGGAACCATCCCAGAATTTGCCTTGATTGATCTAGGGAAATAATGGAAAACCTAAAACTGGATGCAGGACACGGAATAAAGCCATCATATTCCTGAATTTGAGATCAACACACTAGCTAATGTGGTGTAAACCTTCATCCAGAAGTGCTCACAGTTTCTTCTGTATCAGGAACTGCCATGAGTATGCAGCTTGAGGAATTTGTTTTCTTTGCTCAAAACAGTCTCCTCTGTACTGCAAGTTTTCTCTTGTGACTCCTTTGTGGGCTATTGAAAGAGACGCCACTACTGGCATGAACAGCACCTACACTAGCCTTCAGTGAAGTTACCATTTTGTTGGCCAGCTAAACTTCAGTAACTGAAATACCAGAAACAATTTCTGCCAGTACCTCTGTGTCACAGGAACAAACTGGCTTCAGAATTTTCCTCTCCAACATTCGTAAGTAGTACATCTGGTAATTCAGAAATTTCAAACGGTTTTTCTTCTATACTCTCTACTTCATAAACATTATGTATATGCTTGCACGTATTTAACTTAATGCTATAACCAATACATGCATAGTAATATCTATTAATTCTTACTTTACAGTCAGTGCACACTAATTTGGAGTTACAGTGGATAATATTTTCTTCCACAAGGTAAACTTCAAGTGATTTTGTGGCTGGTACTTTCCAACCTCTGCCTACCTTTCTAGTTGAGTCCTTATTCATCAAAATACTGGATTCGTGCTTATGGTGGACGTTTTCATTTTGCTTGTTAGTTTTTCTTTCACAATGACAATGAGCCTGTCAAACAGATTTGCTGTTACAAGCAACGTGAATGCAAGTACACCTTTATCCAAATGTTTCACCTGCTTTGCATTACCATGTAGAGTAAGTGGTGGTAATATGCACCCCCCCCCCCCTAATATCTTAATAATATTTAGCTGAACTCTAGTAGTGTATTAACATACCATTATTGGTTAATACTTAGTAGGTTGCATCTAAGTATTGGCAACAGTTTCAAATCGATTAAAAGTATGGTATTATTGCATTTTTAAGCTGTCTACACTAGTTTACAAGGTGTAAGTGACTGTAATGTGGACCTCAGGGTCCATATTATAAGCAGACCGTAAAATGTTTTTATTTCTGTTTTCAGATGCCTAGGACTAATCTGGCACCTAAATGAACCCGTAAAAGGCAGGTGTGGGATAAAAACAAAATGCGAGAGGCAGTGTCTGCTGTTGTAGTAAAAATAATGGGAGTTAAAAAAGCAAACATTGCGCTGTCCCAAAAACAACTCTGTGCCAGTATGTGTATGAGGCTAATACCTGACAGATGTTGAAACTAAAAAGTTTGGAAGAAAACCAGCTGCCCTGGAAAGAGAACTAGTGGTTTACATACACTATATGGAGGCCAAATTCTATGCTTTTACTAGTATGGATGTTAGAAAAATGGCCTACCAACTTGCAGTTGGGAATGGAATTACAACAAACTTCAGAAATGAAATTGCTGGAAGGCCTTGTCTTGACCATTTTCTTCGATGTCATCAAGATAAGCTTTCAATTAGAAAGCCAACTGGAACATCATATGCTCGAGCAAAACGCTTTTCGCATGAGAGAGTTAACTCATTCTACGACTTGCTATAAGCTGAATTCTGGAAACATAAGTATCCAGAAGATCGTGTATGGAACGTTTAGAAAACAGGCCTTAGTGTAGTTCAGACTGATACTGCAAGCAGAGGTAAACGCCAAATTTGTTCTCTGACTGCTGCTGAGTGTGGGTCTCTAGTAATGGTCATCTGTTTGCTGAGTGCAGGAGGTTCTTATGTTGCCCTGATGTTCGTATTCCCGAGAATGGATGAGGGGAAAGACCATTGTTTCAACTGATTTGCTGTACAAAAAAGAGTTAGAAGTCATTATTAAAGAAAAGAGAGGAAAAGAACTTTGCCAAAGACCCCCTAGTGAGATAAGCTTCTACATCCTTACATTTGTCCTCTAGCCATCCATGTCTGCTTAGCCATTTTGCGCTTCCTGTCGATCTCATTTTTGAGACGTCTGTGTACCTTGTTGGCTGCTTCATTTATTGCATTTTTATATTTTCTCCCTTCATCAATTAAATTCAATATCTCTTCTGTTATCCAAGGATTTCTAATAGCCCTCGTCTTTTTACCTATTTGATCCTCTGCTGCCTTCACTACTTCATCCTTCTACTGTATTTCCTTCCCTTGCCAAAGAAACACACTATATCATAGGATCCAACAAGTTTGCTTTCATGGAGCATCCACTGCCAAATATTCTCGCTGTAGTGAGTCTTAAGTGCACCCATAAATGTACGATCTAACAGTTGCAGGACTAGAACAATTAGCCTCAATAACTTCGTCATTCTTGGGCGGCAGTTCATAGTTACAATTCGCTGAAACCTGCCAGCTTGATCACCCAACCTGTTGGCGTCGTCTTTTTTACCTGTTCAGCTCCAGATACAATAACCTCTTTATCTGACGGCCTCTCAATTCCGATGTCAGTTTTGTCTTCCGGCAGGAAATCTGCATCGGTGAATACGGACTGGTCCGTGGGCCATACTCCAGTAGCTTTCAAACCTTTAATAGCAAATAGCATTGTTGCACTTTTGATGAAAAAAGCGTTGAAATTTGAAAGACCACCGCGGCCTGCACATCCCTCGGTCCATACGCGGAGTCGTTGGAGGGGAGAGGCGACAGGTATATATACCACACCGCCCGCCGGCATAGGACGTCAGTCAACAGGAGTAATCTGATGATGATGGCACGCTACGCCGTGACTGGAACACGATAGTGGGAAAAGGAAGAGAAGGAAACGTAGTAGGTGAATATGGATTGGGGCTAAGAAATGAAAGAGGAAGCTGCCTGGTAGAATTTTGCACACAGCACAACTTAATCGTAGCTAACACTTGGTTTCAGAATCATGAAAGAACCCTGGAGATACTAAAAGGTATCAGATAGATTATATAATGGTAAGGCAGAGATTAAGGAACCAGGTTTTAAATTGTAAGACATTTCCAGGGGCAAATGTGGACTCTGACCACAATCTATTGGTTATGTCCTGTAGATTAAAACTGCAAACAGGTGGGAATTTAAGGAGATGGGACCTCGATAAAGAGAAAGAACAAGAGGTTGTACAGAGTTTCAGTGAGAGCATAAAGGAACAATTGACAGTAATGGGGGAAAGAAATACAGTAGAAGAAGAATGTGTAGCTTTCAGAGATGAAATAGTGAAGGCAGCAGAGGATCAAGTAGGTAAAAAGACGAGGGCTAGTAGAAATCCTTGGGTAACAGAAGAGATATTGAATCTAACTGAAGAAAGGAGAAAATATGAAAATACAGTAAGTGAAGCAGGCAAAAAGGAATACAAACGTCTCAAAAATGAAATCGACAGGAAGTACAAAATGGCTAAGCAGGGATGGATAGAGGACAAATGTAAGGATGTAGAGTCTTGTCTCACCAGGGGTAAGATAGATACTGCCTACAGCTGCATGCCCGAGAGACCTTCAAGCACATTCATATTATATTAATATCCAGAAAAACTTGAATTTCAACACAGTCTAACATGTGTTGGACTGTGACGATACGGTAACAACTTTGATACAGCTTCCAGTTTGCGGAACTGGCGGCTGTTTAGGGGAGGCCCTTTGGGCCGGACTTGTTCTGGGTGACATCCTGGCGCTAAGGGCACGTGTCGGTTATGCCATCGGCACCCGGACTGTTCATTCGAACGTAGAGCTTTGAGAAGGCCGAGTTTATATCGTCATAGCATGGAAAACGCACGCTGGGGAGTCTTTCCAAACGTGCAGCGCAATATCAAGCAAGACAGATATTCTGAAAGTGTGTTCGAACATTGACCAAAGAGATGGAAGAACGCCTTGTACGCCATATGCACGCCATCTTTCTTCAGTACAGACTCGCCATACACCATACTGGCTTTCAGTTGGTGTTGGTTTCAAGGTATAGTCTGTCTGTAAACTCAAGAGCGAGCAGCGCTTTTGGTGGTGGAAGCGGCCTTTTCCGGGAGAACCCTGCCACTGGCCTACAGGGGCACCCAAAATCAGTTGCCTGTTACTTGTCTAGCGGCGTAGATCGGCGTGCAGTGGTGTACAATACGTCGTTTCTGTTCGTGAGATCCTTGTTGCCAGCATCAGTCACTGACATACTTCGGTATCTGGAAGTGCTGGATAACAGCGTCGCATTGCAAGAAAATTGCAGAAGACGAAGAGGAGCTATTTGCGGAGTACATTTCCCCACCATGTTCTAGTTTTGGGTGGAGATTTTAATTTGCCAGATACACCAGGTGACCAAGAAGTCAGTATAAATTTGAAAACTGAATAAATCACGGAATAATGTAGATAGGGAGGTACAAATTGACACACATGCTTGGAATGACATGGGATTTGATTAGAATTAAAAAAAAAAAAAATACAAATGCTCAAAAAATGTCCGACAGGTGGCGCTTTATCAGATCAGAATAGCATGACAAAGCTAAAATGATGTTCGTTACAGGAAATGCTCAATATGTCCACCATCATTCCTCAACAGTAATTGTAATCGAGGAATAATGTTGTGAAAAGAACTGTAAAGCATGTCCGGAGTATGTGGTGAGGCATTGGCGTTGGATGTTGTCTTTCAGCATCCCTAGAGATGTCGCTCGATCACGATACACTTGCGACTTCAGGTAACCCCAAGGCCAATAATAGCACGGACTGAGGTCTGGGGACCTAGGAGGCCAAGCGTGACGAAAGTGGCGGCTGAGCACACGATCATCACCAAACGACGCGCATAAGAGATCTGTCAGACATTTTGTTAATTTGTTTTTTCTAATAAATCCCCATGTCATTCCAAGCATGTGTCTCAATTTTTACCTCTCTATCTACATTATTCCATGGTTTATCACTTTTTCCAATTTATACTGACTTTTTGATCACCCGTTAGACTGGGAGACTCAAACGTTTATAACGGGTGGCAGGGACAAAGAATCCAGTGAAATTTTTTTAAAGTGCTTTATCTGAAAAACTACCTTGAGCAGTTAAACAGAGAACCGACTCGTGGCGATAACATATTGGACCTTCTGGCGACAAACAGACCCGAACCAGTTAACGCAGAACACGGAATTAGCGATCATAAAGCGGTTACTGCATCACTGATTACAGCCGTAAATAGAAATATTAAAAAAGGTAATAAGATTTTTCTGTTTAGCAAAAGTGACAAAAAGCAGATTACAGAGTACCTGACGGCTCAACACAAAAGTTTTGTCTCAAGTACAGATAGTGTTGAGGATCAGTGGACAAAGTTCAGAACCATCGTACAATATGCGTTAGATGAGTATGTGCCAAGCAAGATCGTAAGAAATGGAAAAGAGCCACCGTGGTACAACAACCGAGTTTGAAAACTGCTGCGGAAGCAAAGGGAACTTCACAGCAAACATGAACATAGCCAAAGCCTTGCAGACAAACAAAAATTACGCGAAGCGAAATGTAATGTGAGGAGGGCTATGCGAGAGGCATTCAATGAATTCAAAAGTAAAGCTCTATGTACTGATTGGCAGAAAACCCTAAGAAATTTTGGTCTTATGTCAAAGCAGTAGGTGGAGCAAAACGAAATGTTCAGACACTCTGTGACCAAAATGGTACTGAAACAGACTGAAGGCCGAACTACTAAATGGCTAATTCACAGAGGAAGACTGCACTGTAGTTCCTTCTCTACACGGTCGCACATATGACAAAATAGTAGATGTCGCAAGAGACGGCAGAGGGATAGAGAAACAATTAAAATCGCTCAAAAGAGGAAAGGCCGCTGGACCTTATGGGATACCAGTTCGATTTTACACAGAGTACGCGAAGGAACTTGCCCCCTTCTTGAAGCGGTGTAGCGTTCCGAACGATTGGAAAAGGGCACAGGTCATCCACGTTTTCAAGAAGGGACTTCAAACAAATGTGCAGAACTATAGACCTATATCTCTAACGTCAATCAGTTGTAGAATTTTGGAACACGTATTATGTTCGAGTATAATGACTTTTCTGGAGACTAGAAATCTACTCTGTAGGAATCAGCACGGGTTTCGGAAAAGACGGTCGTGTGATACCCAGCTCTCGCTATTCGTCCATGAGACTCAGAAGGGCATAGACACGGGTTCACAGGTAGATGCCGTGTTTCTTGACTTCCGCAAGGCTTTCGATACAGTTCCCCACAATCGTTTAATGAACAAAGTAAGAGCATACGGACTAGCAGACCAATTGTGTGATTGGATTGAAGAGTTCATACATGACAGAACGCAGCATGTCATTCTCAATGGAGAGAAGTCTTCCGAAGTAAGAGTGATTTCAGGTGTGCCGCAGGGGAGTGTAATAGGACCGTTGCTATTGACAATATACATAAATGACCTTGTGGATATCATCGGAAGATCACTGAGGCTTTTTGCGGATGACGCTGTAGTATATCCAGAGGTTTTAACAATGGAAAATTGTACCGAAATGCAGGAGGATCTGCAACGAATTGACGCATGGTGCAGGGAATGGCAATTGAATCTCAATGTGGACAAGTGTAATGTGCTGCGAATACATAGAAAGATAAATCCCTTATCATTTAGCTACAATATAGCAGGTCAGCAACTGGGAGAACGCATTAGGAGTGATTTAAAATGGAATGATCATATGAAGTTGATCGTCGGTAAAGCAGATGCCAGACTGAGATTCATTGGAAGAATCCTAAGGAAATGCAATCCGACAACAAAGGAAGTAGGTTACAGTACCCTTTTTCGCCCACTGCTTCAATACTGCTCAGCAGTGTGGGATCCGCACCAGATAGGGTTGATAGAAGAGATAGAGATGATCCAACGGAGAGCCGCGCGCTTCGTTACAGGACGATTTAGTAATCGCGAAAGCGTTACAGAGATGACAGATAAACTCGAAGACTCTGCAGGAGAGACGCTCAGTAGCTCTGTATGGGCTTCTGTTGAAGTTTCGAGAACATACCTTCACCGAGGAGTCAAGCAGTATATTGCTCCCTCCTACGTATGTCTCGCGAAGAGACATGAGGATAAAATCAGAGAGATTAGAGGTCACACAGAGGCATACCGACAATCCTTCTTTCCACGAACAATACGAGACTGGAATAGAAGGGACAACTGATAGAGATTCTCAAGGTACCCTCCGCCACACACCGTCAGGTAGCTTGCAGATAATGGATGTAGATGTAGATGTAACGAGTGTTCGGTCGTCTGTTACGTTACAGCGTGTGTTAAGGAGGTGACACGAAAAGAACTGTTACCCGTTCCAAGCAAAGGGCTCCAATTTATGCAAACGTCTGTCACGCCTAAGGAAGGAACGCGTGGTTTACAGGGATCGCCACGAAGGAAAACTAGTAATTTTGGGAGGAAACCCGTCGTCGTAGACAATTTCATAAAATCGATCCTTCCACAAACGATGGACGACTTTTACCTAAACCAAAAAATAGTGCCGACATTACGGAAACTACAAATTGTCGTGAAACAAAAAACTCCAGTTTTACTCGTAACAGGCTCGCCAAAAGGAATATTTAACTTTTCTAAAATTCCATACTCTTTATGTAAGAAAGATTCTCTAATCTGTTTTTACACAAAACAAATAATCGTTGATGCTACCAAAACACATGTATCCTTTTTGACAGCTGATAATAGAGCAAATAGCCAATGCGTATAACATTGTCCACATACTTTTCACGTACGTTTACGAAGGCAGTGACAAAAAATGTAGTGCAAATCGGACTAGTACAACACAAGAAATTGTAAATTTCTTGTTACTTTTTAAACATTCATCGTGTTGCAAGACCTGTTAAGTTTCAACGCAATCCTTCAAAGGAAACCTCTATCCTTTAGTAGAAACACAAAGTGAGAATAATTCTTAAATTCTACAGTTTCATTGCGCTTTATGGGGTAGAAGTAGAGGAACGTACATTCACATGAACAGGCATTCGGTTCCATGTTTGTAGTAAAATCCCGACTTACGTTCATATGTTAAAATTATTTACTCTATAGCGTTATGTTTCGGAAGAAGCTATCGTCTTTTGTATTCTTTACGGTACTAAAACACTTGTCTAAAAATTAACGCTGCCGGGCCGTGTATGCAGACGGCGTCGCTGCCGATTTAAAGCGCGCGCCGCGGCAGGGCGGTACTGCGTCGTGAGACAGCCTGTGGAGGCGCCCCGTGACGTGGCTGGGTAGCCAGAGTGGGGACAGACTGTAAACGGGCACAGTGAGGATCCATAAGAAACGCATTGTCGTTGATACAATCTGTCATATTTCAGTGTCAGTTAATAACGTATCTACCATTAAAACTTTCAGTCGGTCAGATTCAATGTATGGCCATTCGAAAGTCACAGTCGGTAGAGCGAAATGATGAGGTAGCTGGTAATGTGATTCTTGTTTGCGCCTCAGTGGATCCGAATATTTTTATTACTAGTCTTCGCTTTTTCTGTTAGGATCTGATACTTTTATTGCACCGAAAAGAAAGTATATTCTCTAATATTCGATGTTACATATGTACGTTCCATCTGAGGATGGAGTTTGTTCGAATGGTTTAATTTACAAGACAGATTGCACTACATGCAGTAAGATATAACAAGAAAGTGTAAAACAATTCTTTTTTATTTCACATGTTGTGAAGATTCTGCTGCTGAATAGGAACAAATATAAAGTAAGACTTTGAATCGCGCTATTTGTTACGGAGCTTCTCTTTCTGCCTTATAACATGTCCGTGGACACTACACGCAGAACAACGTGACTCTCACGTGGACAAGAGAGGAAAGGCGCGTTTTAATAGCGCTAGCTTAAGAATTTTACGCCCATGCATTTTGTAAAGTGGGTGATAGAGAGAAACGTGTGACGAGGGCCTCCCGACCGCTCGCCTGGTGCAGGTCTTTCGACTTGACGCCACTTGCGCGTCCTTGGAGATGAAATGATGACGATTAGGACAACACGACACCCAGTCCCTGAGCAGAGAAAATCTCCAACCCAGCCAGGAATCGAACCCGTCTGTCACGCTGACCACTCAGCTACCGGGGCGGACAACCGGGTGATGTGTGACCCAGATGCTGCCGCTGCGGTCGCGTGTACCACGTTGACACGCACATGCTGTATGCACAAGTCAGAGCGTTCCGCAGCACTTTCAACTTGGCACGCTCAAGACTGACGTTCACAACACCGTCCGTGTAGTGACGGCATTACACTTTCCTAAAACAGTGCACGGAGATCGGCGTAAATACTGTTGAGTGGTACTTAAGATAGGGAAATAAATTAGTGAAATCAAGGTGAAGTGAAGTAGAAATTTAAAATTAATGAGAAACTTCGTTTAGCTTAGAAGAGTTACACTCTGGCAAACAACGGGCAGAGCAGAAGAGGCAATGACCGCGAAGTCAGCACATTCAGGAGAAGCTATCGCCCTCCCCCACGTAAGCAGAAGCTGTCGATTCAGCCGTCAGGGCATCGCCCGTCCGGCTCACGTGTTTCTCAATTGTCACACGTGATCAAAGGCTCTCGCCTACATTCCGAGAGCCAATGACCGACGTTAAGAAGATTCTTCGCGAAGCTTTTCGACGTGACAAAAGAGGCAACGACAGCGATGTTGTTCACCTCCAGTGAAGTGAAGTGAATAAGTACGCGAGACGCAGTGGGCCCGACAGGAGTAGCTTTCAGTTCAGTTCCGGTACAGTCGGTGCTCAAGACCGTCATGCAGGAAGATACTACATCGTACACAGAAGCACCGAGTCCGCCGCTGTAATGGAATAGCAAGCAGCAGCCTCGGCGCCAGAAGACAGAAGGTATTTGAGGCCAGATTTTATGTACCCGAGTGACTCGTGAGGACGGGAAGGAGACAGCGCACATCCGAGTCGTCACCGTCCGATTCACGACTTCTTCCTCAATAATTAAACGGACCACCTCGCGATGCGCGTCTCCAGTCAACTGGGCGAAACGGCGACACGAGATACACACCGCCGTGCGTAATCAGACGCCGCCGCTCACGCAAGCAGAAGGCTTCGCAAACGACACAGCTGCCAGTATCCCAGCCAGAAACCCTTGTACAAAACTTTCAATAAAAGTTATCTTATGTAAAACTGCTGTTTCATTCTACCTCAAACCTGAGCCAAGGATGAACCCACCCTGCAAAAATGTTGTTAAGAGAGAAAAAGTAATTTATTTAGTGTTTTTCACCCCGACATAATGCTTTAGAATCAAATGCCCTTTGCAGTAGTGCTCATCCTGACAGATGACCATCACAAACAGAGAAAACCCAGTTACAGTACGGAGTACAGAGGAGCGGAGAGTATTCGTTGTGAAGGGGTGCCGTCGAGAATAGATACGATGTGTCAGGGGACGAAAAGCAGTTCGCTATAAAATTAACGAAGAATGCCAACAAGTTAGGAATTACTACAATAATAGTGATTGCGATATTTCTCTCGGCAGTTTAAACCGAGTAGGTGAGCGAGTAAGGTAACAAGGAAAATAACAATAGCTACAGTTGCATGCTATAGCATACTATGTAAAGAATTTCAGGCAAATAGTTACCACATGTTACAGGTCCTGTACTGGCCTTTCTGAATACATAAAATTTTCGACTGATGCCCTGGCCAGCACATTCTCCAGATCTCTCACCAACTGAAAAGGCCTGGTCAATGGTAGCCGAGCAACGGGCTCGTCACAATACTCCAGTCACTACTGTTGATGAACTGTGGTATCGTGTTGAAGCTGCATGGGCAGCTGTACCTGTACACGCCATCCAAGCTCTGTTTGACTCAATGCCCAGGCGTATCAAGGCCGTTATTACGGCCAGGGGTGGTTGTTCTGGGTACTGATTTCTCTGGATCTATGGACCCAAATTGCGTGAAAATGTAATCACATGTCAGTTCTAGTATAATATATTTGTCCAATGAATACCCGTTAATCATCTGTAGCAATTTTAATGGCCAGTAGTGTATAAGAACAGTAATAGGACGGACCTGCAAAATTACAGTCCAATATCGTTGACATCCATTTGCTGCAGAATTCTTGAACATACAGCTACGGAAAAAATCGCAACACCACAAGCAGTTGTGAGAGATAAACGAAAGTTGGTAGGCGTGTTTCTACAATTGAAAAATGGTGTCGATTTAAATTTCGCGCCAGTCGCATAAGAATGGTGTTAGTAGGGGCACTGTGAGGGTGCAGATCAGGTCTGCTGTAAATACACGCCGTGGCGGTTGTGAGCGTTAGTTACCTTCTAGGTTGGACGTGGTGGTTCGATCTTAGCCAAGAATGCCTTTGAGGAGACAGAGACGCCATTACGATCATCTTAACGAGTTTGAACGAGGTCGTGTAATAGGGACACGAGAAGCTGGATGTTCCTCCAGCGATTTCGCAGGAGACTTGGCAGAAATTTAGCACTGTATACTGGCAGCGGTGACCGCGAGAATGTACGGTCGCAAAAAGCTCGAGCTCCGACCGGTCACGTGGCGCTACCAAGAGGGAAGGCAGTCGTGTCTGGCGTACGTCTCTGGCACATCACATTTCTTCTGCAGTAGCAATTCGAACAGCAGTCGACGACATAACGAAATAATAATCGATTACTTCAGGGACAGCCCCGAGCCAAGGCGCCCAGTAGCATGCATTTCACTGACCCCCAAACCACCGGCATTTGCGACACAAAACTGACATCGCACACCATTACAACACAATGCGTGCCCGTTTCAATGCTTGCATTCAACATTCTGATCGTTACATCTGTTATTAACTTACCAGCATGTCACTTTTGCAACGGCTTATTTCGCGCTTACGTTGCCCTGTGATGTTGCAATGTTAATTACTTAAATATCCTACATAGACAGACGTATTCCCGAAATTTCATTACTCTACATGATTTTTTGTTCGTTTGTTGCTATGATTTTTTTTTATCGCCAGTTCATTTGTCCAGTCGCGGAAGCCGTCAGGCTCTAATGCCACCCTGCAACACACCTCTGCCAGGCAGGCTGCATAGAGCATAGCCCCTGTATATCAGTAACTGCACAGTCCAGCGAGCTAAGAAAGTTGCAGCTCGGTCCGCAGAGGTCCTTCGTGTACACGAGACACTAGAACAGGTGGTGCACGCATCCGCGACAGGGTCACTGCTGCTATGGACCTTCTGCTGCATCCACCGTGACACGTGCGGCCACGTGAGTGTGCCTCCCGGGCAGTCCCGTCGTAGCCGACAATTGGTGCCCACCGCTACGAACCCAGCATCGCCTCCGACTGCACACCGCCTTCGCTTCCTGTCCACAGTGTTAACTATACAGACGGCGCTTCTATGAAATCGGCAAAAAATCTCATACACCATTTAAAGAGTATTATGTCTTTGAAGAAAACTACACTGTCAAAAATTCCCTTTAACTAACAGCTAAAATTAAAAACATTTCCAATTCCTAATGATGGTAATTTCGTATCCTTTAACGTAGTTAATTTACTTGCTAACATTCACATTTTTGAGACTATTAAAATTACTGATAAGAATCTTCTCCAACACATAAACCTAATGTACAAGAAATTAAAGATCTCATTAGGTTATTACTTCTGATACTCTCCTACAACTATTTCCAGTTTAACGCTGAAATATATTTCACGACCGTAAGCCTTTGCCGTGCCCATTTGTATAACAAGTACGCTTGCCAACAGTTTTGTTAAACATCACAAAAGGCAGTACTTTAAGAAACTGGTGTGACCTGAGCAATTTTCCAGTCTTTAGGTACGGATCTTTCTGTGAGCGGTTGTATATAATTACTAAACATGGAGCTATTGTATCAGCACACTCAGAGGAACTTGACTGGTATACAATCTGGAACGGAAACCTTGCCTTTAATAAGTGATTTAAGCTGCTTTGCTACACCGAGGACATATGCTTCTCATTTTGGCACTTTCTGTTGACTGGGCTTCGGGAAGGCTTACTTCGTATTCTTTGCTGAAGGAGTTTCGGAAAACCACGTTTCTTAACTCTACTTTAGTGGCACTGTCATCAGTAACTCCACCGTTACTTTCGCGCAGTGAAGGTACGGATTGCGTCTTGACACTGGTGTACTCTATGCATGAACAGAATCTCTGGGTTTTTCGCCAGATTTCGAAACAGAGTTTTGTTGCGGAAATTATCAAGAGCATCTCGCACTGTAGTAACCGCTATATTTAGAACTTCTGCAAAACATTGCCAGTCTTCCGGATTTTGGATTCTTTTAGATTTGGCATGCTTTTTCGTTACTTCTGCAACAGCGATTTCACCCGTTTTGTCCATGGGGGAACAGTACCATCACTTATTAATCTATGTGGTATATATATCTCTCAATTGCAATCGATACTATTTCTCTGAAATCATTCCACATCTTTTCTACGCTTACATGATCAGATCGGAAGGAGTGGAGGCTGTTTCCTTAAAAATCGTTAAGAGCATTGTCAGCTTTTTTTAAACAGATGTACTTTAAGTTTCTTTTTGATGGTTATTGGTGTTACAGTATTCAGTGTACAGGCAACTGACTTGTGGTCGCCAATCCCTGTATTCGTCAAGTACGCTTTCGTAACCATTTATGCTTCGAGTGGGCTCACGAACTAATAGTTCAAAATACTTTTTTTAGAAAGCATTCAGTACTATTTCAGGTGACGTTTTAAGCCTGCCGCCGGCTTTAAACGTGTAAATTTTCCAGCATATCGAGGATACATTGAAATCACCACCGACTATAATTGTGTGAGTGGGGTACCTTTTGAAATGAGACTCACGTTTTCTTTGAACTGTTCAGCAACTATATCCTCTCACTCGGGGGTCGGTAAAACGATCCAGTTTAGTCCGATTGACAAGTACAGCCTCTACCCAAACTATTTCGCAGGAACTATCTACTTCAGTTTCACTACAAGGTAAACTACTTCTGACAGCAATAAATACTCCAGCACCAACTATGTTTAATCTATCCCTTCTGAACGTTGTTAGGTCGTTTGAAAAAATTTCGACTTAACTTGTTTCCGGCTTTAGCCGGCTTTCCGTACCTATAACTGTTTGAGAGCTTCAGTTCTTTCTATTAGGGCCTGGAGCTCTGGTTCTTTCCCAACACAGTTACGATAATTTACAACACCGATCGTTTCTACAACCACCTTCTGTGTGTTACCTGCCCCCTTTTAGACAGACGCCATTTCTATGTTTTCCTGAGACCCTCTAACCTACAAATCCGCCCCCGCTACCCGTGTAGCCGCTTCCTGTGTGTAGTGGACTCCTGGCCTATTAAGCGGAATCCAGAAACCCACTACCCTATGGCACAAGTCAAGGACTCTGAGGCCTACACAGTAAGATAACCACCCGAGCCTATGGTTCATACCTTTCACTCGGCTCTGCACCGAAGGATCACAGTCAGTTCTGTCGATGATGGTGCAGATTGTGAGCTCCGCCTTAAACTCGCTTAACCATATCCGCTAAACAAAACCAGAGAGAATCTCCTCCAATCCAAAGCGACACACGCCATTGGAACCGACTGGGGCCACCACCTGCTATTGGCTGCGCCCTGTACTCTTCATGGCATCCGGAACACTCTTTACAAATCAGGAATGACTCACTCACCTTGTGCACACTGCCGTCCTTCCCCTCCTTGGCAGCCATGTTATTAAGGGGGCCCAATTACTCGCCTATTATTGGAGTTCCGAACTACCAGCAAATTCACCTTCTGTGAACGCCCAGAATTTGCGTTCCAAGAAGCTTCCTCTGGAGGCCCTACGATCAGCCCCTCGCAAAGTCGTTCGCTGCCTGCCACACTTTGGAATGATCTCTCACTCGACCACAGGTGAGGGATCAACCTCAGCGCTGCAGACCAACATAAATGTAGGATAATGACATCACTGCTGCTCAAAGATCTGCAGTCAGAGGAGACAACTCCAAATGCAAGGGGAAAAGACACAAGAATGCTGTAAGTAAATATCAGAAACTTATCTATTATAAAGAACATTCCTAGATGTTGAAAGCGACCAAAATTGTAATTTCCACTTACGAGATTTTAAAAGAATTAACTTATATGGTAAAATAAACCAAGTCTGCTTTTCTTCATGGTTACGTGACGTTACGTATATATCTGTTTTGTATTTTTATTCATCCATGCCTTTCGTTTAAGCACTCACTCAAGCTAAACAGGTCTCTGCTGCCAAGTCATTATCACTTGTCATCGATGAAGGGTGAAAAACAAAGGAAAGGGTATTCACTTTCTTTTGCCTGATGGCGGATTTAAGGAGTGGGTATGCATAGCAAAAGCGCATTCTTACGCAAATTTGGTAAAAATAAACGTACGTTTATACCGTAACAGCGTTGCGTATGTGGATTAAGACTCTAGAATCATATTGATATACTAAGAAGGACAACCAAATCAGCATCCGCTGAAAAGTGGATAGTAGCACGAGGAGATTTATTTTTACTTTGCAGACTCTAGAAAATTCGAAGCCCAAGGGCCAGTTACAATCGAGTCCGCACAATTCGAAGGATGTAAGAAAAAGTTAGAATTAATTATTCTATTTAACTCGCCTTTATTCCAGATGGAATCAGGAAAAATCGAAATAAAATTGCGACTTTTTTTCTATTGTATCCCCAGTTTTCTTACATGTTATTTCCTTTTGTATTTGAAACGGAAGGCACGCACAAATCTTCAAAAATACATAAATTCAGCTTCATTCATTTTTCAATATTGAACAAACTGTTACGAATGGATGCATTTTGTGAACTAAATTTCTTATAAACCACCTTATGCCTTTGGATTTAGCGTGTCACTTCTTATTTGTATCTGAGACTTCGGTTCCCAGACTAACCGTTAATGATTTAGCGTTCCGTTAAGCTATAACCTCAGACAAATACCCTTGCTACCCTGCATTGAGTAAGCCAATTCCATAAGCTTTCAGCAAGAGGCGGGAACTCGCCTCGCCGGTCTGCTTGCTCCCGCCTTTTAACAATTATCAGCAACATTATCTTTCTGCTCGATGATCGTTTGCAGCATGGATAGTGGAATCCCGAAACAATTCGTCACCTACTACTTCTCGAAGCATTCCACAGCGTCGAAACTCGTTTCTGTTTTACGAAAGTCGAAAACTTCCTGGAAGGTATTCTGACGTGAAAACGTCTAGTTTCTCCTTGGTCGGAGTTTCTTATATGACAAAATGGCGTCAGATTTGAATCACTATTAATTACGAGACCGACAGTGCGCAAACAAAGGTTAAGTCACGTGGTTGTCGCTTATTGCCTGTGTTGGCATATGCGGGTCATTGTTAGGAATCATCTTTGTGTAAAGTTGTAAGTTAGGATTCTCATTCGTGTGTCATTGCGATGAACAGCTTAGGGAGCGCCGCTAGGAGTAATAGAAAATAAAAGTATTTGCCGGAATATAAACGAAAATCTATATTGAGTTTAAACCTACGACACACAGGAAGAGTTCGTCTCAGGACTTGTAAATATGCTCTAAATTACAGAAAACGCGAGAAAAGCCTAAAAAGGGCAGCGCTGAGAGAAGGCGACAGCTCCCTCAGAGTCGGAAAAAAAGGAAGAAATTACGCAACGCGATAACGTACTCAAAGGCTATATCGTACCCCAGCCACTGAAAAGTCCAAAATTGTGAGTGTGACCACTGTGATAAAGATATTGATAACTAAATTTCATATTAATATGAAACACATGTTACGATTTTATCCCGACGTTTTCACGAAAAATCTACGGCGCAGACCTGAACTGCACACACAGAAATTTATTTGCAACGGATTAATAATATGCTGTGGTATTTCGTGCACTGTTAAAACAACTGATGAAACAGACAGAATTATCTGGTGTAAGCTAGGCGTTGACTTGTAATTACAGAATGTCTGCGGGTCGCTCTGTTATGACAGTCGACTCGATTAGTGAAGAAGTTGCTTCGGTTTTCTCGAGGCATTTGGGAACAGGTTGAAACAAACGATTAACAACCGTCGACTGCATACAGTCGCAAAGGCTGATTTCAAATGTCTTTGGTAACTGTAAAGCTACTTCACCTGGGTAGGGGGGACAGCTACTAGTCGGAGGTAAACACTTCCCCCTCACAGCGTTCTAATGTTGCCGGCTACACTATGCCACTCAGCGTCCGATGTAAACACAGCCGACAACAGGAAGTGTGACAGGACTACCAGACCGAGTTCAGAGCAGGAAACGGCCGGGGTCCCCGGTGGTCTAGTGGTAAGGGGGTCTGGAACGTTCCAGCGCCTCGGCTGGGGCTATTCGCCCCAGCCGGGCCGGGGTTCAATCCCCGGCCGGCGCTGGAATTTTCAGATTTCCGAACACTAGCCTCCACCTCTGCCCTGGCATGTGGCGCATGCCGGGCACCCCCGTGGGGTCCGTGCTTCGGATCCCACGTGGAGCTCACTCCCACACTACAAAATATACCTCATTATGCTGCTGCAATCACTTATTTTAAATTTTAATACGCACACTTTCTTCACCAGACCACATCTGCATATATTTTCCAGGTACTTTCTACATATTATATCTCACTGTCAAAAGAAACAGCATAGTATCATGAACATTTGTAGGATTACAACAATGAAATAATATCCTTACTAAAAAAAACTAATACGTTTTATTTTCGTTTTTGTTCTAAATGCTGCTAAGATAACTACAAGAAATTGGAAGCTGTTTTGGTATTTAATAATCAGTAATTAGAAAAATAAATTTGGCTATAATACTGATACATATATTACATATTTACTTAGTGCATTCTCAGTGCAGGAACAGGATAAATTGTTTCAATGTCAAAAGAAATGCAAAATATTATATCAAATTGTTTTTAATTATTCAAGAGTCAAAATGAGATTATGATATGACACAGGTCACTAATGAGGTACTCTCTTTCTTTGTATGAAAGAGGATAATTATCCTGGTTTTATGTGAGCTAAATGTTAAATTAAACAGATAACATTTAACATTTAAAAAACGAATTTTTTGACGATTTTACTGACAGGTCTACATGTTTCATATTATATTTCTGACGGTAGTTAGCTGACATCCTCTCAGGCTCAGCTTTATATGAAAGTATCTTGCAGGTCAGAAAATAAATTTTATTACTACCTCTACAGATTCAGTTGTACTATTGTTGCATTGCGAGAGAGAGACTGCTACTATAGCTGTTTTCTTTTTCTATGAAATTCCGTGCCATAACTCCATTCTAAATGCTAAAAATCGTGGATAAACTTTTAGCAATACTATTTCCTTTTCACCACATCGCTGCTAGGTGTCGCTACTGGTCCCTCACACAGTCAGTTGTCTGTAGCGCAGGGCTTCGCTACCAGTGGACTCTAGCGGAGCTGGCGACGACTCACTCTGCCGGGATTTGCTGCTTCATTCCTGAACGAGTACGCCGGCTGAAATACCCGCTAAATCCTCACACTAAACGAGAAGCGTAATAGCACCAATACCAAATAAGGCAACTCGTGGTCAGTGCGAATATTTTCAAACCACCACTATGATAACTCCTAGTTGAAAATACTGATACAAACTATTTGCAGAGGAATGGAGCACCTTACAGAAGCTGATTTAGAGGAAAATCAATTTGGAGGGTACAGCACCCATATTTATAACATCTTTCGATACAGAAAAAACTTTTGACGATGTTGACCAGAATATACAGTTTGAATTTAAGATGCAACCAGGAATAAAATATAGCGAGCGAAGCATTACTTAGAACTCCACCAGAAACGAGACAGCAGCTGTACGAGTTGAAGGACATGAAAGAAAGGAAATACGTGACAAGTGAGTGAGACAGGTTTCTAGTCCATTCCCTGATGTTATTCATTCTTTATACAGGGTGTTTCACAAATCATGCTTCACACTACTCAAGGCTGTTCAGGGGACGTAACTGATGAAGTTTTACATAGGAATCTACTTCTGAAAACGTCAGCCAGCGACGCTACAGAGCGTCAAAGTTACAGATACCGGTGCCTACAAAAATAGAGGGATCCCACGAAGATGTTACAACCTTTCTAAGATGATGCAGATGGAAAAATGCATAAATTTGAGATTATGTCCTTGTACCGGAAAATTATAACAGAGAACCTTTCTGTTACCTCAGTATGTACCGTTATCGTTGTTGCTAAGATGTAGGACAGGAAACTTTCAGGTGTGGTGGTACGGAACGAGAGAAGAAAACAATGTGCAGTACACATAGGCTGTTACATGCATACATCAGGAACCATGAGCACTTGTTCATCTTCGCTAGCGTTCTTTGTGGGAACTATATCGCTTCTGTCCGATATTTTGAGAATGATACAATTATTTTTTCCTAAAACCTAGCAGATGAATAGTGCTTGAAACGATATAAATGGTACTTATGATTTATGGTATGGAGACAGAAACGGTAGTTCACTTTAATGATAACAATATACAGCAAAATTCAGTAATGTTTCTGCAAAATGCCATAACACCCAAATCCTGAAACATAATCGGATATTTCGAATGTGGTACGACACCAGCTGTACAGTTTACTGGACAGATACAGAGTTTTCCGAAATTCTAGCACTTTTAGAGGGAACTAAGCGACAATATTTTTAATTTGAACCCCGTACGGAAACGTATACTTTCCGTGCTACAGCCGTTTGAATACATGTTTGCTAGGTGGGTATGCAACAGGGTAGCCATCGTGGGATGGCGGAAGGGGTGGGGGAAGATGCTTACGTCGGATGTCATTCACCGTCAGCCCTGCCACTCTGACAAGGCTCGTGCGTCACTCAAGTGTCTGTCAGTATTAGAGCAATATTGCGGAGTGCACTTTTGCCGAATACACCGATATGATCCTACTGTATGGCGAAGTTCGTCGCCTTTATCAAGCTCGTTCTCAGCAGCGTCCAACTTCACGGCATACGCTTTTCGCCACAACTGCGCAACGACTTTGAGATAATGGTGCGTTCACCGTCAGCACGGGTGACTGCAGTGCTACAAAGAGACGCAGCGCACCTAAGTTTCAAAAGGCCGTATTGTAAAGAAGAGTGTTTCTAAAAACTTATCAAGTTTCCTTTCAATGAGTGGAATTGTGGAACTATCGATGTACTGGGTCACAGCTAATGACTTACTTGTACAAGTGGTCGCGTTACTAACATGTTTTCCGACGGCTGTAGCGAGGAAACGGTGCGTTACAGGAGATGGGTTCCAATTCAGAATACGAGTATTGTGTACTCATTCCCCATCTACACTAGGAGTTTGTAACGGAAATTTCGGAACATCGTGCATGTTTCCGGTATATTGTACAGTTGTTGTTCCACCATAATAGAAATTTCGAATACATTTCATAATTTCTGAGAGCTCATCAGGCGCGACTACCGTGTCCGCAGTATAAAACCCAGGGGGCCTCTTGCGTACGGGGGCTCTGACGCCCACGAGAACAACTGTAGGTAGAGAGCGCAACACAGCTTCTTTGATGGACATTTCACTCTAATGCTGCCAGATGTGTCTATTTTTAGAGGTATCTTGAACCGCCTCGCACCAGCTTTAAGCTCAAAGCCGAATGTCCCAAATTCTGGCCACTGCTAACATTCTGAAATACACTATCGGATCAAAAGTATCCAGACACCTGGTAGTGGACTTCAATATGCGGTATGACCACCTTTTGCCATTACGAGGGGTTAACCTCTGCTGGGAACGCTTTCAGTGTAGACGATATTTTATGCATCACACATGTTGAGAGTTTCATCTGTGTGTACGTACGTGACAATACACTGGCCAACAAGATCTCCACCTCTCTCCCCAATTTTGGAGCTATATGGGATTATCCTTGCAACCAGGTCGAGATTTTGACGATGTAACAAATCAATTGAACTGAATATGGTACGACATCCGTCAGGAGGACATCCACCAACTTTATCAATAAAGATCAAGTCGAATAGCTGCTTCCTTAAGGGCCAGAGGTGGCCCAACGCGTTATGACTTTCTCCTGAATGAGTCACCCAATTTAACAGCAATTGTTATCATTTGTTTGCCTTTACACGTACATCACATCTAACGATTTCCTTCACACTGGGATAATTTATTGGTGGTACTGCTTAGGGTGTAAATATGCAGGGTGTATCAAAAAGGATCAACCGATTTTTTTTAAAAAAGTAACTATTATGTTATTCGACATATGTGCGTGAATAGCGTACTGCTGGGAAGAGCAAACCCTACGGCTTTACATGGTTACCGCTTGGCAGCAGCACTGTCCGACCATTTCAGTCCTAGTAAAAATGGTGTCGCGGCGACAGGAAGCGTTTTGTGTTCTGCATTTTGCGCAGTGTGGGCAGTAATAAGTGTTCGACGTGACTTTCGTACAAGGTACGATGATGATCCTCCTACAGCACAGAGCATTAGATGATGGCATCAACGATTAAGAGAAAGAGAAGGTTTGCGGAAAGGCGAATCGCCGGGCCGTCCCCGAGTGCCTGACACAGACGTCAAACGCATCCGCCACAGTTTCACGAGGGGTCCGCAGAAATCCGTTCGCCGTGCAGCTCGAGAGCTCAGCACGTCCCCGATGTCCGTCTGGCGTCTCTGCGTCGACGTTTATGCATCAAACAATATTAAATTCAGCTAATGCGAGCTGTTTGTGAGGGCGATACATCGTGTGAAGTTCCATAATTTCACTCTTGTCAAGGTGGAGGATGGCCGTTTTCTCCCACAGTTAGTGTTTAGTGACGAGGCAACACTCCATTTACACAGAGAGGTGAACTGTCATAATGTGACAATATGAGGTACGGGACAACCACATGAAGGTGTACAACATAAAATACACTCTCCTAAATTTAATGTATTTTGTACAGTTTAGAGGGAAAATGTGTATGATTCATATTTCTTTGCCGGAAACACTGTTACAGTAAGCATATATCTCGATATGCCTGAAAACTTTCTCTTCCCACAGTTTGATTCGAACGACTTGATTTTCCAATGCGATGGGGCACCGCGACAGTGGCATCTGGATGTGTGGGAATTTCTAAATCAAACGATTGCTGAACGATGGATCGTTCACACTGGACTAAATCACTCACCCTTAGACTACTAGACTCCAAGGTCACCGCACCCGACTATATGTGATTATATATGTATGGTTTTGTAAGAGACTCTTTATGTACCTACATTACCAACAGCAATAAATGAACTGAGACATCGCATAACAGCACCTGTGGAAACTGTAACTCCAGACATGCTTGCTGCAGTGTTGGTACAATTTGAACACCGCATTGACATGTTCCGTGCATCTCAACGATGCATATTGAACACCAATGAAAAGGATGAAAATAACTTTTTTAGTTTTCGTACATCAAAGGACAAAATTCATTGTATTCATTGTATATGTTTCTTAGTTCCAGAAATATAGACGGCCCAGGTCGGATGATTGTTTTTGATACACCACGTATAGATAATGCACTTCAAAACCTCCCAATAATTAGGCCACTACCAAGATGGGAGACAACAAGTAGTCACACATGCGTCTTTGCATGTGTTGGATAAAAAGTGGTAGCACAATGCCATAATATGACGGATGTGAGTCATTCGGTACGCACACTTTCTGTTGCTGACAGATGGTGGGCTGAAGTAGTAAAGTCAGCAGCACAAGTCGTGTTTGAGTCAGTTGCAGTGTGTACTCTCTCAGAGATGGAGAGGCTAGCTCGAGTGCCTTAATAGTATGTTTGGGAAACACGAAAAACGTGCTTGGGTGCAGACTGGAAGGGCACGTGGTCGGAGCGCGCAACAATCTTTCCTTCCAGTGCTGCATTCTACCAACTTACACGACGCCAAACGACGAGCCCTGTGCAGGAGCACCGCATACGTGGCAGCGGGACATACTGGGACATCCACCGTATTCATCCGGTAGAGTCCCCCCAATTATGGCCTGATCACCCAAATGAACGAAGTATTTCGTGGCACGTCTTACAGCAAATGATAAGACACCATATGGCGGTCCTAGCGAGACATCATCACAGATGGATGCACAGACAGTGTATGAAATCTTTCATGTGGGTGTGGAAAGTGATCGAGACGCGAGACGGAAATGTGATAAAGTGAATTTTAGTCAATGAAGACTGACATGAATTATAGCCAAACTGCCACTACTTTTCATTCACCTCCATGTATATTACCATACCCGTTTATTTTTACTCATAAAAATTTGTCAGTAATCTTGTATGAAATGTTTTCACAATTTTTGTTTGTTTTCTAGATGTATAGCAATTCGGTAAGAAAAATGGAAGAGTTTGATTTTTACTTACAATACTGCTCTGGCTGCACATTTTTCTGGGATCGGAACTGATGCCCTTAGCGTGAATGTACTTTGGCTTGCACCACAGCACATTTACTTGACGCAAAATACGACGAAATACTCTGCCAATACAGTTCGATTACCGTCTCGTAACTGTTGGACCTGGTGGTCTACCGGCACAGCGCGTGCCTGCAAATCGAGAATCTCGGGATCGAATCCAAGATGAACAAATAAATTTTTCTGTCTGCTTTTAATACAGCCTTCACCTCTCAATGATATGAGGAGTCGGTAGAAACAACATGTGGTGCGGATTCCACGTTAAACTGCCGATTCCCTTTCCCCGGTTGGACAACTGGAGTACGTTAATGATAAGCATGTCTTCAAAGTGCCGTCCAATTGAAAGACTTAAACGAGGGCACTGAAATAAGCGAAATTTAATATTATTATTACACTGTCCAGTCGCAGTAATCTGACCACGTGTTAAAATACGCAATAAACACCTTCTGCAGCACGAGACGCACAGGAATAGAGTCAATGATGTAACGACAGTCATAAGAAGCCATTCCTACCCCAGTACTTGTCATGCTGCGATAGAATTCTATAGATTGAGGATCCGTGGCACAAACTACTCGATCGAGGTGACCTTTCAGATTCTCGATTGGGTTTAAAGGCGGAAAATTTGGTGGTGAGGGCAGTACGGTAAATTCATCCTAGAGCTTTCAGAACCACGCACATACACTGCGAGCTATGTTACACGTGCATCTAGGGGTGTATTTGGTCCCCAAGGATAGGTGCGTACTAGGGTTGATCCATTGTGCCTTTCAGAACAACGAGATCACCCAGGGAGTGCCACGAAAACATTGCCCACACCGTAACACTCCCTCAGGGTTGCAGGGCGTTTGCTTTCAATCTGTCCGATGGAGCACAAAATGTGATGAATATGGAGAGGCCACCTGTAGCACTCAGTGGACTTTCAGTTGTGGTACCGGCGTGCAAATGCAAGCTTTCAACACCAATGAAGAGCAGTCAGCGTGGGTGCAGGGACCAGGTGCCCACTGCGGAAGCCCATAAGTTGTTGAGGAAACATTGGTGGCAGCCCTCGGTTCGCCTGGGCTGTCAGCTGCACAAAAGTTGCACGTCTTCTCGCCAGCACACACATCTGCAGCTATCGTTCACTTGTGTCGCCTACTGCCCGTAGTCCAACACACTTGCCTTGGAGCCGGATTAGAATACCGAGATTTTGCCACTCACGGTTTACTTTACATACAGTGGCATGTGAAAAGATTACTACAGATTTTGCCGTTTCGGAAATGCTTCCACCCTTGGGAAGAAAGCCAACGATTATGCCCTGTTGGACGTCACATAAATCGCCCCTTTTACGCATTATGACAACGACTTCACTGTTTCCAGCCTCCTCCCCCCACCCCCATTCATCACCTACTAATGCTATCTCCTGGAGTCTATGGGTTATTACACGTTGACCTCGAAAATAGGAGTTGGTCATATTAATATGACTGGATCTATTATTATTATTATTGAAACTTCCTGGCAGATTGAAAATGGGTGCCGCACCGAGACTCGAACTCGGGACCCTTGCCTTTCGCTGGCAAGTGCTCTACCAACTGAGCCACCCCAGCACGACTCACGCCCTGTCCTCACAGCTTTACCAGTGCCTCGTCTCCTACCTTGCAAACTTTACAGAAACTCTCCTGCGAACCTATTATTGTTATTATTTCGTTGTTGTTCAGTTGCCTACAGTAATTTACTTGCTACAGTAACATTTTCTTTGCCTTTGCTGGAGTTGTCTTTCAAGTTTGCAGGGTCCGGCGCTACTGGACTGCGATATTACTGTTATTTCAAAATGAGCCGTTTGTTACTCTTAAAACTAACAAGGAGAGCCCCCAGCGGTGGGATCGACTTTTTGAATCCAAATAAGCCGTAGTGCAACTTAAGATCCCTGCATCCAGGTGGCCCTCGGTTTGAAAGTAACTGACGGAAAAGATTTCAAAATTTTGCGTGATGCTACATAGCGTGAAGGAAGTCGTATTCCACAGTCTGGTTACGTGTCATAATGGTTACGATAGAAGCTTAACCATGCCTCGTCAGGTGCAGTAATTTTTTTTAAATCTTTATAGAAATGACTTTGATGTTTATTTGTACTCTATTTATTGGTTTAAATGTAATTTATTTCGTTCTATTCTTTTGTCACATCGTTTTAGTCACCGTATGAACTTTTCCATTTGTTTAATTTTTCTTCCAATCGGAATTTTTGTGAATGTGTAATTTATTATACCTATCTGTTTGACTATTGAATTACTTCAAAACTCCGATAAATGAATTAAAAAACAAAAGACGAAATAATCTATTTATATTGACTGTGCATTAATGTGAAAAACGTTTTTCTTTGGGAGACGTGCCTTTTTTTGCATGGTAATCGATATACAAATATTTAAAACATAACATAAAATCTTTGTGCACTATGGAAATTATAGTGTAGATGAGGACATAAATGAGAGAATGTTTTCTAAGTAAAATAAAATTCAAGCAAAGTGAGAAATCGATATAATGTACACAATAACGTAGACGAAAATACAGGGTAATAAAAACAGGAGACATTAAATCGGAATTGATACATGAAGATAATTAAAAGTTCACAAACAAATATTTCCAGTGGAGAAGGGATGATAAGAAGAAAAACTAGACCAAATGAAGAAGTTCATATCACTATTGAATCACGTGACCCAGGAGTGGAACTAAAAAAATAAATATATATATTTACATCAGTTGAAGGAATATGATTATCAATGTCACTTCGATAAAGACCTAAAATAGATTTATTTCTCTGGTGAGATTCGAACCCACAACCTCATGCATGTGAAGCTAGTATCCTTTCAATTATCCTCATAACCAACTTATGTCATTCGGCTTTCTTCATACTATCGAGTCTCACACAAAATTCCGAATTTCTTTTCTCGTCACTTCCTCGCTAACGTCGACTCACCAGGATGAATGGCTGCAGTGTGCGATACTTGGGTGCTTAACCTACATAACCGTATAGATGGTTCCAGAAAGTCGATCCTACCGCTGGAGATATCTCCTTGTAAGGCATGACGAAAGAGGGCCGCCGTTTCATTATATACCCTGATATGGTGGTGGATACACATTTAGTAGTGTAGCAATACTAACACAATCGGTCTGAAACCTGCACGATCTAAGCAACAAGGAACGACTTCATACTTAGTCCAAAGGAAAATCTCCAGAATTACTAGAAAACTTATGGCCAATGCATCGAGTCCCCTGCAGTCATTTAGTCCGCGGCGACTGCTGAGAACCTTCAGAGCAGTCGACTACTTCGATGTTACACGTTCGGTGTCCTACTCTATGGAGCTGAGTCATGGACTCTATTAGGCATTTGAAATGCGATCGTATCGAAAAATATTAAGGATACCATCGACAGAGGGGTAAAATACAGGGAGCGAAAGGATATTTACAATTTGTACAGAAACCAGATGGCAATTATTAGAGTCGAGGGGCATGAAAGGGAAGCAGTGGTTGGAAAAGGAGTGAGACAGGGTTGTAGCCTCTCCCGATGTTATTCAATCTGTATATTGAGCAAGCAGTGAAGGAAACAAAAGAAAAATTTGGAGTAGGTATTAAAATTCATGGAGAAGAAGTAAAAACTTTGAGGTTCGCCGATGAAATAGTAATTCTGTCAGAGACGGCAAAGAACTTGGAAGAGCAGTTGAACGGAATGGACAGTGTCTTGAAAAGAGGATATAAGATGAACATCAACAAAAGCAAAACGAGGATAATGGAATGTAGTCAAATTAAATCGGGTGATGCTGAGGGGATTAGATTAGGAAATGAGACACTTAAAGTTGTAAAGGAGTTTTGCTATTTAGGAAGTAAAATAACTGATGATGGTCGAAGTAGAGAGGATATAAAATGTAGACTGGCAATGGCAAGGAAAGCGTTTCTGAAGAAGAGAAATTTGTTAATATCGAATATAGATTTATGTATCAGGAAGTCGTTTCTCCGAGTATTTGTTTGGAGTGTAACCATGTATGAAAGTGAAACATGGACGATAACTAGTTTGGACAAGAAGAGAATAGAAGCTTTCGAAATGTGATGCTACAGAAGAATGCTGAAGATTAGATGGGTAGATCACGTAACTAATGAGGAGGTATTGAATAGGATTGGAGAGAAGAGAAGTTTGTGGCACAACTTGACTATAAGAAGGGATCGGTTGGTAGGACATGTTTTGAGGCATCAAGGGATCACAAATTTAGCATTGGAGGGCAGCGTGCAGGGTAAAAATCGTAGAGGGAGACCAAGAGATGAATACACTAAGCAGATTCAGAAGGATGTAGGTTGCAGTAGGTACTGGGAGATGAAGCAGCTTGCACAGGATAGTGTAGCATGGAGAGCTGCATCACACCAGTCTCAGGACTGAAGACAACAACAAAACCATCGACAGATATAGTCAAAAATATAGCGGTACGAAAATGCAGAAATTCTCAACAGCATCCACATAGCAAAACTCGATTGTTTTGGTAGCGCAATTTCGCAACAATAAATAAAACTTGTTGAAATTAATAATTCAATGAAACATTAATGGCCGGCCATTGTGGACGAGCTGTTCTAGGCGCTTCAGTCTCGAACCGCGCGACCGCTACGGTCGCAGGTTCGAATCCAGACTCGGGTGTGTGTGTGTCTGTGTGTGTGTGTGTGTGATGTCCTTAGGTTAGTTAGAACTACTTAAACCTAAGTTCTAAGGAACTGATGACCTCAGATGTTAAGTCCCATAGTGCTCAGAGCCATTTGAACCATTTCTTTGAAAGATTAATGGCATACGTGACCCACGACGCACAGGATTATCCAGGCTAAATAACTCAGACCAGCAGTTTGGGTTCAGCACTGAATCAATGGTCTGAAAAACCATGGACGGACAACAGATCATGCTATCGATCGACAGTGTTACTGGAAGACGAGGCACTTAAGAGAGGAAGAATGACAAGGCAGAGAATGTTTAAAAATTACATAAATGCTCACCATTAAATCTAACAGTCCACTCATATAATCGCGCTAGCTGCCATTAAAATTAATCTGCAATTGGCATAGAGTTAAAATTTTTTGAACCTAGTGCTGTTAAATCATTCATGTTAACACTTATTTTGATCAATGTACGTATTTTTTGAGACATCCGTTGTACGAGGACGTACAGAAAAGTAATGTTGAGAAGTTTTGAGTGAAAAGTCACAAAGATTTTTAAATAAAACAAACTTCATGAACATTCTGCATCGGTATTCTTCACGTCAATTAATTTAGTTTTCAACACACTCACCCTCGGAACCAGCACAATTTCCCCAACTAGATACTATTTTGTTGACACCGTCACAGTATATTGTTTGACTATGTTAACAGAGCCACAACCTTACCTCTGCTTGCACCGCTTGAAATAATTATAGTGCTCGAAGGTTTTCTTAGTTTTGCACATAGACGAAAATCGAGACTGTGTGTAGGATGATCGACGGCAGTGAACCAAGGACGTCGGCTTGCTGCAGATGCCGCAGCGATCGTGTGTAGTTTGGCACTGCCGTGCTCAAGGAGAGTGTGCTCCACATGCGGACGAAGTCTTCGAATTCGTGCTTTTAGTGTTGTGAGCTTTTTCTCACCCCCAACATAGTCACGTCACACACCGCTATGTAACGCGGTACGAAGCAGAGGGCTGCAGATATCCATAGTAAAGATGTAGAATGTTACTGACTTCAAATAAAACAGACCGAGTCATTATCTTCTCTGCACGCCGTCGTGTTATAAGCACAAAAATCCAAAAAATTGTTTCAGAGCAAAGTATGCTGTATTTTTAAGTGAAGATCTTTGTAACGTACATCTGTGGTAAACGTTATGCTTGTGATATATGGTGACAATTCGTATTTATATTTACAATGGAAAGAGATTGACCAGTGGCCAACAGACAACTAAAACGCAAGTTGCTAGATGGATATTAACCGCAATAGCGCCCACGCTGCCACGGTAAGTAGGTGTTTTGGTTTCGCGATACATGTCGCCGTTTAACTGCCGCTCGTGGCGATACATTAAAGAGTGCTCTGTCTTATTGTCAAAGAGCCAGTACCCAGATTCAATCTAAAGAAATAAAGACGCGAATTCTGTGCGCCACATTTTCAGATGTCCCTCAAACGGTTCCAAAACTAGTTAACTCGAATTAAAAAAAATTCAAAAAGTGGGTTGTGTCAGTTTTCCACATTTATGTTCAGTATACATTCACAGGCAGTTGAACAGTGGTTCCCAGCCTTTCTTAGACCGTTGCTCCTGACTGTCATCAGACATTTGCCAGTACCCCCTGTCCTACCCCCCCCCCCCCCCCCCTCCCTGAGGTCTGTGGCCTTCCCTCCCCCACATTATCACTAACTTTGGCACATAAATAAACTGTACAGTGAACAACTTTTCTAGGAACACTTTTATTTTCAAAATCATGAGAGGTGGAGGGTATTGTGTGGGGGGGGGGGGGGGGGGGGGGAAGGCGATATTAGACTGAACGACGAAGGAATTCGTGATGCATGTCAAGGGCTAGCCACAATTACTTCTCAGATAAGAAAGCTAACTATCCAAAATAAGGATAAACACATGTTCCAAACGCTTCTCTTGCTCAACCTCTCTACAGTACGGTACTTGCTTGATCTGCACGTTGCAACCTCAATTAAAATCAACCGAGCAAAAATGTGTGCACGTACTGTTCATAAATCACTTGATTGTTACGCTCCTTGCTTCTGAAATATAAGGCTTCAGGCTTTTAAATCTTGGTATCCGAACACAACATGTGAAGCTATTATCCTTTCCATTACACCTCACAACCAACTAACGTCACTCAGCTTTCTTAATGCTACGGAGTGTCACACAAAATTCAGAATTTCTTTTCTCGTCAGTTACTCGCAAACGTGGAGCCACCATTTTGAGTGGCTGCAGTGTCTTAACCTACATAACCGTACAGATGGTTTCAGACCAAGTGTTACTTGCAGAGCAGTAGGATAACGAGCTATCGGCCTGGCAATTGAGTTTGAGTTTGGCCGAAGCAACTTTAGGCACGAAGGGGATAATGATGTGTCCCTCCGAGAATAATTTCGCGTGGGCTGTAAGCGGCGCACAGCTCAGCGTTTACATAGTTTTCCAATTACATCTCACACAGGGAATATTATTATTAAGCCCAGTTTCAACAGCAGCGAATGGAAGCGAACTCAAGCGTACGAACATTTGCAGACCACTTGCCTGTATTCATTACCTTTCGTCTAAGAGGTCTGTTTAAAAAATTCCGGAACTTTGTCCACAAAAATTTTCTACGCTTACCTTCACATATTTGTATATGATCACCCCCACGACTGATAAACCGTTTCCACTTCTGGGAGCAGACTTGGTTCGCCTTTCGCTGGACCGTGCGTCTATCGTTACAAATCTTCGTCCTCTCAACTTGGTTTTCAACTTTGAAAATAAATGTCTGCAAGGGCCAAGCTGACCTGACAAGCTATTTTATATGTTGATCGTTCAGAACATTTCCCTACACATTGTGAAGATTGAACCTTCATGACAACGTCATAACTGCAGACCCATCACCAGTTATAATTTTCTTAAGGAACATCTCGTTCTCATTTGGGTGATCCTAAGGCTCTTCTCAGATTGGGAGGTGGAGGTCTTTCTGCTCTTGACTCGTGAGCCGTGGCACAAACTTGGCGGCAACACGATACATTGCAAGATGCTGTATTAGGATTTCACGATCCAACTGCAATGTTACATTCTTCTGCAATCTCTCGGACAGTCAGTCTTCGTTCAGCACGCACAGGATCGTTGACGTTCCTGACACAAGCGTTGCTGGCAGAAGTCGGAGGACGAGCGTCGTCTTTAGCTTCCGTCCGGCCGTTCTTAAACCGTGTGAACCATCCGTAACACCGAGTGCGGCTTAAGCACTCATCACCGTAGGCTTCCTGCATCATTTGGCGTGTCTCTGTAGAGGTGTTCTTGAGTTTAGCTCTTATGTTCCTATGGGACCAACTGCTGATGTCATCAGTCCCTAGGCTTGCACCACTTACACACACCCACGCCCGAGGGAGGACTCTAACCTCCGACAGAGGGGAGCCACACGAACCGTGGCAAGGCCCCTAGACTGCGCAGCTACCCCGAGCGGCGGTTTTATTGAGTTTCACGCAAAATTTATTGCAGGCGCATTGCTCCTCTAACTATACCCTCTCGAAGTTCGCCAACTGTGCGACACAACGTTCTAGTCAATACAGCACTGAACAATAAGCTAACAGACATACAACAGTGAAACTTCCCGCAGTTACACATTAAGCACACGCGCGTGCAGGGATGTCAACTGCATTTCGCCCCAACACGCCATTGGCGCGAAATTACGAACGTTCCCAATTTTTTTTAACACACCTCGTATATTCAAAATTTACGGTATGTTCTAGAAATTTGGCAAGTAAGCTTTCTCGGGATAGCTTATGTGTATCTTCAGGCATCTCCCAATTTCTTCAGCATCTCTGTTACATTCTCCTGTGAGCCAAACAAACCTGTGCTGTCTTTATTATGAACAGTTCAATATCCCCTGCTACTCGTATATGGGACAGGTCCCACACCATGGAGCAATATTAGAGTATGGGTCGCACCAATAGTTCAAAAAAGATCATCTTTGTGCACTGATTATATTTCTCTTTAATTCTAACAATAAATTACAGTTCGCCACCACCTTTATCTTTGACCGACACGATGTGATGGTTCCATTTCTTACTTCGTTATCACCAATGTTAAGACTCTCGCTTTTCCCGTTTATGCTTCATCTCATCACTATTGTCTTTGATTTACTCTGACCCCTAATTCTACACTCATTATATTGTATATTTCATTCATCAGATCCTGTAGTAATTCACTTTCACTGACAACGATAATATTATCAGCAAACACTGTCACTGATATCCTTTCAACCCGTATTTCAGTGCGAATCTTGAACCTCTCTCTTATTTTCTTCTTTGCTTCTTTGATACAAACATTGAACAGTATAGGCGAATAACTACATCAAAGTCTTACTCTCTTTTTAATCCTTGCACTTCGTTCTTGGTCTTCCACTCTTATTTCCTCTTGGGTCTTGTACTAATATATACCCGTCTCTGCCTAGAGCTATTTTCTTCACAACTTCGATCTTGCACCATTTTACATTGTCGAACGCTTATCCAGGTGTAGAAATCGTTTGAGTTTTATTCAGTCCTGCTTCCATTCCGTATCCTTACAATGTGTTACACCGAGGTATTTGTGTGAGCTGACCGACTGAAAATGAGAGTTATTGATGCTGTAGTCATAGGACACTATGATTTTTCGTTTTGTGAACTGCACAATTTTAGGTTTTCGAACATCTAAAGCAAGCTGCAAAAACATCCGGAATTCTGTTTGAGTCTACGTACAAAAATGCATTGTTAGGAAAACAAACTAAACCAAGGAGGGGCAAAATATCAGTAACGAACAACGTAGAATCTCTGTGGCTAATCTGGATTAAACTGCTCCATCATCTTCAGCAACAACCAGGGCACAATCCAAGGAGGGATCTACACCCACATGGATATTGTGCAAATCATATCTAAGTGCCAGGCATAGGGTTTATCGAATCACCTTCACAATTGTCTATTATTCCAACTTCATGTCTTGAACTGCCCAAGGTGTGGTGAAGACTAAAACGAGTCTGTCACGGAAGACTGTATTGAGTGTGATGTCTGCTCCCAACAGTGGCATGAAGAATGCACAGTTTACGAAAGTCATGGTGCATTTTCTTGTTATTGGTGTTAGTGCGTACTCTTGCCAGATGATGCAGCTACGAGCAGTGTCATATATATATGACATTTAAGGTTTGGGTTAAACGTTACTCAGCTGTATCTGATAAATGTTGTTCCTAAATAAATGAGCAATGGTTTGCTACTTGTTTGTTTTAACTTTCTCATCAACTAGAAATGACCGACTAAATACTAAGCGCATACTCCTTCGTGAGTTTCCCCTGCAAAGCAAATTAATGAAGTCGAATAGTCCGTAGGAAGAATTTTTGTAGTTTCATGACTTTAGGATGGCATGACTGTGATGAGCTAAGAGCGGCTGACAAAAAATAATTGTTTTATTTATAACCTTAATGTAGCAATTGAGAATGGCGTGTCTGGTTGAAGTTTCCACATTAACTGAGCAACGTTCAACGATGCGTTTTCCCTTTCAGAAGGCAGAAAACGGCCGAAATATTTTTTCTAACGTTTTTTCAGTAGGGTCGAAGCTGTGCGAAAGACGGAAATTTTTGATAAATACGTAGGACAGTTCAAAAACAATCTAACTTCAGTGACTAATAAAAAAACACCGTGGCCGGCCAATTGAACTGTCTCCTCCTTCGCTTAAAGCCGACTCTGACGACATTACTCCTGATGGCCGACGTGTTGCAGTAGAACTGAATAGCAAAATAGCTGCAACAGGTAGTGGCACAGTCCACAACGTCGTCATTGACATGCTCAAGTACAGCGAAACAAGTCCAACGTGGGTCCCGAGAGAATTCACACAACACAAGGAAACAAAGAGTGCTATGAACGTGAAGGTGAACCTTTTTCGAACGAGATTTTAACGTGCGATTAAACTTTGGTTCAAAATGGGGAACCCGACTCGAAAAGACAAGGAGTGAAATGGAAGCACACTAGTTCACCTGTCCGAAAGGAATTCAAACTCGAGCATCAGCGAGGAAAGTGATGCTGGCCATCATTTGGATGCCAAAGTAGTTGTATTTTGGTGATTATTTGGAAGATCAGCGTACAGGATGCAGCGCTGACCACTCACACATAGTGATGAGCAAAGTAAAGCCGAAAACGAGAGGAAAGGGTCGCCAATGTCAAAGAAAAGACGTGATACTATTACACAACAACGCTCGCCCAAACATAGCGCAGCTGATCCAAGAAACCACTGGAAGGGAAAAGAAACAGTAATGGGTTGGGAGACTCTGCGTCATTATCGCTACAGTCCAGATTTGACTTTCGTGAATTTTCATTTTCATATTGCTGATATTATGCAGAATGGAAGCTGTCTGCATTGTACTTGACTGGTAAGAAAAACTTCAAAAGTCAACCTCACTTGTAGAGCATTTATTGCTACCTGTTTGACCCGCTCAAGGACGCATCGCTTGGAAAGGATTCGGCGACAGCGAAGAAGTTAAAACAATTTCAGTTTTACTTACTTCATTCGCATTTATCGCCTTTCTCTTGCCCAGCAGTATTTCGCAAAGGACTGGCAAAAGCGCAAGTTGCAGCCGTATATAACGAGATCAATATACATTTGCCTTCTGAATATTACACCTGTAATGGGTCCAACCTAAGGCAGTTTAAAAAATCGCAGGTGACACTCGTGTAAAAGAAGAGTAACAGAAAGGATGTGCAAAATTACAGACATCGATTTTCTGCAGAATCCTAGAACGTATTCTAAATATGATTATAATAAATTTCCTAGACACCGAAAAGCTTACGTCCAGAAATCAGCACGGTTTTAGAAAGCTCGTGTGAAACGCAGCTTGCCCTTTTCGCACATTATATACTGCGAACCACGGATGAAGGGTCCCAAGCACATTGCACTCTCCTATATTTGAGAAAAGCCTTTGGCACGGTGCTCCACTGCACACTGTTAACCAAGGGCCTCGTATGAGCATACGGAGTCGGTTCCCAGATATGAGAGCGGCTTCAAGTCTACAACAGATACCAGTACGTTCTCGACGGCGAGCGTTGATCAGACACAAGGATATCGTCAGGAGTGTCCCAGGAAGTGTAACAGACAGCTGTTATGCTGTATAGACATAAATGAGGTGACAGGCTGAGTGAACAGCAGTCTGCGGCTGTTGATGATGCTGACGTGTACGGGAGAGTGTCGTCATTGAGTCACTGTAGGGGGGTACGATTAACGGGAAGCGCGGACAACTGAGAAACGCGCAGAAGTCAGTGAGGTACTGAGCCATGCCGACGCCGGTGCCTTAGTTAGCTGCGCTACGTTTTTCGGTTGAGGACCCAGGATACGAAGAGCTTCATCGAGGTGGTCCCACATATTCTCGATTCCGGGAAGCCTGGTGGTCGGCGGAGTACAGCAAACTCATCCTGGTGCTTTTCACACTGCAAGCTGTGTCACAGATTTAGTTGTTCTGCTGGTAGATTCCGAGGGAAAAAAGACTCGATGTAGGTGTGGCAACGGTTCCGACCGATATTTCTGCTCATCCACTGTGCCTTCCAGAACGACGGGAGTGTCACGATAACGTTTGTGAGATCGTAACGATCCTTCCTCCTGTCCTAACCCTGCCGCCGACTGTTGCAGGGTGTTCACTTTCAGGTGAATCGCGCCCTACACGCCATCGTCTGTCTGTCACTTGGAAAGCCCGCAGGTCACCGTTCAGTGGACGCCCAGTCGCAGAACTGGCGTAAAAATTCCAGCCTTCGTCCAGGACGAACAGCAGTCAGCATAGGTGTGTGGACCAGGAGTCTGCTGTGGAGACCCACACATAGCATTTTTCGCTGAGTGGTCTTAGAGGAGACACTGTCGGTAGGCTCTTCGGTTCACGTGCATGGTCAGTTGCTCAGCAGTTGCACGTTATTCACCTGCGGTCTCCTTTAACTCCTGTCCTCTGTGGACCGTGGGGCACCACAACGGCCTCAGCGTCGGCTCTCGACAGCGCCATGCGCGGCGTGCTTTAAATATGGCAACACGCCAACATTTTACGAACTCTGCCGTTTCGAAAATGCATCCACCTGTGGCCCGAAAGGCAATGATCACGTCCTTTTGGATGTCACATAAGTGGCTGAGTTTCCGCGTTACGCATACCCTACTCATTAGCGTCGGACACAGGCGGTGATCACGTTAATGTGACTGGAGCCTGTGGTTAGAAAAAGGAAAGGAAAAGGAAACAGAAAGGGGAAAGGATGGTAAGCGGTGCCAGGAGCACCGGAAATGTGGTAATTATACGAATTGCTTGTACAGGAACTCCGAACGGAATAGGAGCAGCGGCAGTTTAAAAATTGTAAATGGTAGAATCACGGCTCAACAGTAAGTTTCTCGCCCAACCTGACGAAACAGATGTGGATATTGAGAAACGAATGCATAACTGCTGGGAAACAGTCTGCGGTGAGTAGACAGTGCCTTTTTTCGGAGGGTTTAAAGAGCAATTTCAAGATTTGCGAGATAAAGGTTTAGATTACGTCGCAAGTATAACGAATTATGAGAAAGACTGCACTGTGTAAGGGAAGCTTCTGGGATGTCCCATAACCGTGGCAGTAGTTCAGGGATTCGGCAGCACGAAGATATTTTGAAAGTGACTGAAGTTTTTTTGGAGACTGATAATAACCCTGTTCCTGATAAATGAATCCTGGTGATCAGTTACGAAGAAGGGGAGAAAATGTTTGAAAATAAAGCTCTTCTTATGGACGGACGTTTCAGAGGTGTTCGAAACAACTTGTTGATACCTGAAGCACGGATGACTAGCTTTTTTACCAGAGGAAAGTCAAAATAATTGTGAAATATTTTTTCTCAACCGAGAAATGTCATAACTTGGTTGTCATTTAAAACTGCATTGCTTTACTTCGAAATGATTGCAAATTAAACTATGAAAACAGTGTTATCCGAGACATTTATTTTACAGTTGTAATTTTCATTTCAAGCAATGCCTGTGGAAGACATACAAGAACTGCGATTAGTGGAGCAATACAGGGATGAAGAAGTAGTTCGTTTGTCTTGCCGCACGTGTGCTGTAGAGTCCATCTTCCACCGGACTGCCTTGATGAAGCATGGAGAGTAACAGCGTAGCAAGTGCCCAGTGGCGTAGACTATTTAATCAGTCAATAGATGGAAAATGCTAGTACACAACCTGAAATGTGGAATTGGTGAAGACAGACAGTCGACTAAAATTATTTCGAAATAAATTCACTCTTAGGTTGGCTTCAGTTGCGTTAGATAATACTTCGATACCTAACACTACTGTATCAAAGTTATCTGCGTTCAGAGAATTTATTTCAAAGTGATTTCGGTCAGCTATCTACCGTCATCAATTCGATGCACAGGACCATGAATGCTGTCGAAGTTTGGCATAGCAAACGATACTCAATAAGGCAAAGGTATCTTAACCTACAATTTCTGATCAATACGCTAAAGGAGAATGCAATAAAACCAATACCTGAAATTGAAAAAAAATCTGTTGGTCAGCTTCTTCAGTGAAAGAGGTAAAAGATACATATGTGTTGAAAAAGAGTTAAAAGATATTTTAAGAATACATAATGACTCGGTGGATCTAAGAAGTTTAAAATTTATATCATTCCTACGATAAAATGTGGAGAGGCGTTCTTATTACAAAACGGCACGCAGAGCCTCCCCATTGTCGCGGCTTCCTTTGCACGTCGGAGAACCCGCAGCTAAAATGTATGTGGTCAGAAACACCGCGTTGGCTCACAGGTCGCCGAGTCCACGGCTGCAGAATCCCATGACACCCTTCAAGAGGCGGCGAGGCATCTTGTACAGTAGTTATTTGAGAGTGAATTTTTTCCTCGCTCCTCAAGAGACGTCATCAAACGGATCTTCCTGCTTCTGGAGTGTCTACGCCACTATGAGGGAATCCCGAAACGTTACATCTTATTTTAGTTGTGCTCTCCGTTCCACACCTTCAAGGACCCACTTGTTTTCTGTGGCACTCGAACACTTGTACTTCTCCGATGTCATTTTCGCGAGGGATTTATGTACTGTGCTTATGCTTTATTAAGAAAACACGGGAATTTTGTAAGTGTATAGGGGTGAAACGATTATCTTAATAACCGATAAAACAACTCCAGATATCGAGTATTACGTACCGGCTGACACTTCATTACAAAATGTTTACGGGCTGTCTGTTATCCCAGTCGCTTCCGTTTATGAAATGTACCGAACACATGAGCATTCTTCGATAAACAGTTCTGACATGGGTCTTGACAACACGATCGAATTACAGAGGTTCAAATAGTGAGATGCGACTGCGTGCAACTGCATAGGCAGATTTTCAGTCCCTGCATGTAATTGTAACGGAACTAAGGAGATTATAGCGACACGAACGTCAGCCGGGTAAATAAGTCGTACACTAAGTGGACATCCAGCGGACGCAAGTAAACACTTCCTGTTACACCACGCCACTACTGCCTCGGTGTAAACACGGAGGACAACAGGAAGTGCTCTACGACCACTAGCTGGACTATGGAGCAAGAAACAGCCGGGGTCCCCGGTGGTCTAGTGGCAAGGGGGTCTGGAACGTTCCAGCGCCTCGGCTGGGGCTATTCGCCCCAGCCGGGCCGGGGTTCAATCCCCGGCCGGCGCTGGAATTTTCAGACTTCCGAACACTAGCCTCCACCTCTGCCTTGGCATGTGGCGCATGCCGGGTACCCCCGTGGGGTCCGTGCTTCGGGTCCCACGTGGAGCTCACTCCCACACTACAAACTAAACCTGGTTATGCTGGTGCAAGCATTTTAAATTTTAATTCACACACTTTCTTCACCAGACCACATCTATATATATTTTAAGGTACTTAATATACCTCACTATGGTATCAGTAATATTTGTAGGAAACTATGAAACAAAAACCTTACCAAAAAAATGATTTTTGTTATCCTTCGTGTGCTGAATACTTCTGAGGTAAATACCCAAACATCTGCCATTTTCTTGTAGTTAACAATGAATATTCGAAAAAAGTTTATCATACTGATTCATATATTACATAATGTATTTTACTCATTCTCAGTGCTGAAAAAGCAGTAATTATTTCAAAGTCATAAGAAAATGCAAAATATTGTATCACAAGCCAACAAGGTGTTCTTTTTTGTATCATGATTTACTATGCGATTAATAAATTCTGTATAATAAATCGTTTCGTAACAATTGACAATACCTTTTAAAAATACATTGTTTTCACTTATTGCATTTTCAAAAACTAAAACAGGCCTTTTTTTCTCAAATTATTCTAGTGTCAAAATGAGATGTTTGATTTTACACAGGTCACTAATGACATAAACTGTTTTTTTTATAAAAACGATATTTCTCGTGGTTTTATGTGAGCTGAATGCTGAATCAAACAGATAACACTTAAAATTAATAAGAGGAATTTCTTGGTGATTTTACTAACACGCCCATATAGTTCATATAATATTTCGATTAATAGTTACATGACTACCTCTCTGCCTCTACTTTTTGTAAAAGTATCTTGTAGATCAGAGAAAAAATTGTATTACTACCTCTCCGGGTTAAGTGCAGTTCAATGAAAGAGATTGTAAAGGCCGTACTGAAGATGCAGAATATTACGTTCTCTGCAAGGCATTTGCCATCAGTAATGAGTGAAACTGTAAAATAGAAATAAGGGCTGAAAAACGCCTATTACTGTTGTACTATTATATCACTAACGTTGCACTGCATAAACTTACTTACAGTTCTCGTTGCTGTTCAATACTCTTTAACTCACTATACCGTGCGATTATGTTGTTAACATTTAATGTAACAGTAGTCCTGTTCCGAGCCACATATCCATTTTTAATGCTTAAAAGTGTGGACAAAACTATTAGTAATACTAAATTACGAAGAGGGAATGATGAATGTAACATGCTGCGTACATTAATGTCGCTCGAGATGTAGTTTGCATTATATGTTATCAGAACAGAACTATTTTGTAATGTGTGAAATACACAAAAATACGGTAACAGACAAACCGAGCAGTGATGCCGTAATCTGTTTTGTAATAATAGTGTAAAGGAAGAAATAAACAGCAACTAGACATTTAAGTCACTCAATTTTCGCGGCCATTTTGCTGTTCATCACTTCGCTGCTAGATGTCGCTACTAGTTCCTCACACACTCAGTTGTCTGTAGTGCAGGGCTTCGCCACCAGAAGGCTCTATCAGCACCGGCGAGGACTCACTCTGTCGACGTTTGCTGCTTCACTCCTCAACATCTATGCTAACTGACGTGACTGCTAAATTTTCAGACTAAACGAAAAAAATAACACCAACACCAAATAAGGCAAATAGTGATAAGTGCGGATACTATCGAACCATCACTTTCATACGTCCTGGCTGAAAATACTGATCCAAAATATTTACACAGGAATTAGAGGAGACGAGCTAGAGGAAAATCGATTTTGAGAGAACACACTAGCCGCTAGAGATCGGTTGAAGAAATTCAACCCATATTTATAACATCTATAGATGTTACAAAATAACTTCTGACAATTTTGAGCAAAATATACAGTTTGAATTTAAGATGATGCAACCAGCGATAAAATACAGTGAGCGGCATGTTATCTAGAGCTCTGCCAGAAATCAGACAGCAATTTTAAGACTTAAAAGACATAAAGGAAAGCTGGCAGTAGATAGTTGAGAAGAGAGAGTGAGAGAATGAAAGTGAGAGAATGAGAGAGACACAGAGAGAGAGAGAGAGAGAGAGAGAGAGAGAGAGAGAGAGAGAGAGAGAGAGAGAGAGAGAGAGAGAGAGAGAGAGAGAGAGAGAGAGATAATGGGAGGGGGGGGGGGCGGTTCGGTTCTAGCCCATTCACCCATGTTATTCACTTTGCATACAGAATGTTTCACACGTCGTGCTACACACTTATCGCGTCTGTAGAGGGGACCTACCAGATGAAGTTTTACATAGGAATCGATGTCTGGAAACGTCATCCAGCGACGCTACAGGGTATCGAAGTTACAGGCGCTGGAGTCTGTAAAATATGTGTACACAGAAAGATTCAATGAAGATGTTACCAATTTTCTATGATGATGGAGATGGATAAATGTATAAATTTGAGGTTATGTCCCTATAACGGAAAATTGGAAGAGAAGACATTCCTGTTGCGTGTGACAGTATGTACCAGTAGTGTTGCAGCTAAGATGTAGGGCAGGAAACTTTCAGAGGTGGTAGTATGGACCGAATGTCCAGTACACATGGGCTGTAAAATGCATACCTTAAGAGCTGTGAGGACTTGTTCATCTTCGCTAGCATAAAACATATCTCCACTGTTGAACAAGTGCTCATAGCGCCTCAGGTATGCATTTTGTAGCCCATGTTTACCGGACATTTTTTTCTTACTTTGATCCATACTACCACCTATGAAAGTTAGCAACAACAGTACCAGTACTTGTATTCCGCCGTCAGAGGTATGATAACGATATTCCCTTGTAACTTCCGGAACATGATACATGATCAAATTGATAAATAATCACGGCATCACACTCTACTTACATACATTCGCCGGGGCTGGTGCCTGTATTTTGATGCTCTGTAGCCTCGTTAGATGACGTTTGCATGCATGAGTTACTAGGTAAAATTGCAAGCTCTAGAAATGTGAAACACCTTGTATAAAGAAAGCAACATACGAAATGAACAAGATATTTGGGAAATTAATCGAAGATAAGAAAGAACAAATAGGAACTGTTTCCAAATCGACCTTTCATTTCGCTGCTGCTGATTTGAAATTTCGTGGCATTTATTCGCTCTGAAGAGGATCGTTCAAACGATGGTCGGAATGTAGTTATTTTAGTTGTTTCACTGTTTTATAATGACATGGCCTAGAACCCAAAATGATTTTCTCCAAGTTGTTTGTAGGAATTCTATCGCTTCTCACCGATATTTTCAGTATGGTACTGGTATTTTTTTTCCTACACCTACCAACTTTAATAGTGCTTGAAATGATGAAAATTGTCTCCATATCAAAAAGTATTAGGTACTGAGACGGTGCTTGGTTTTAATGATAACAATATACAGGAAAATTCAGCCATGTTTCTGCGAAGTTACATTACGCCGAAATTCTGAAATACATCCGTATATTTCGAATGTCGTACAACAGCTGTAGGTAGGAGACGGGGTACTGCAGAAGTAAAGCTGTTTAGACGGGACGTGAGTCGTGTTTGGGTAGCTCAGATGGTAGAGCACTCGCCCACGAAAGGCAAAGGTCCCGAGTTCGAGTCTCGGTCCCGCACACAGTTTTAATCTGCCGGGAAATTTCATATCGGCGCACACTCCACTGCAGAGGGATCTAATTCTGGAAAGAACTGTATAGTTAGTGGAGAGATACAGGATGTTGCAAAATTCCCGTTAAAAACTTCTAGGGAACTGAGTGACGATATTCTGAAGAGGAGCCCATGTATGGAAAGGTATATCCGTGCTACAGCCGTATAAATACACCTTCGCTAATGTGGTATGCAACAGGGTTATTATCACTGGAGGGGGGGGGGTTACTTACGTCTGATCCTATGATGTCATTTGACGGCTGTCTCCTCTCTGACCTGGATCGAGTCTCGTTCATGTGTCTGTGAGTGTTAGAGCAACATTTCTGAGCACACTTTTGCCGAATACACCGACACGAGTATCCTGTGTGGCCAAAGCGCACAGTACTGGAAGAGCTGCTGGTCGCCTTTATCAAGATCGTTGTCCACAACGTCTGACTCCTCCCCACACGCTTTTCGTTGCCATTGCACAACGTCTTCGACTATGGGTGTCTTCACCGTCTGCAGGTGCGTCTGTGGCGCCCCGTGGAGACGCAGCGCACGCGAATTGGAAAATATATTTATATGGATATTGTGTCTGTTCTTCCGGACATGTGCGAAAGGACGCTACGAATGTAGTGTGTGGACATACAAAGGTGAGAATGTGGGTCTCGCGGGAGGCGTGCGCGAGACAGTCCTTGTAGTCTCACTATCCTCTGTGCCGTCTGTGGCTCAGATGGATAGAGCGACTGCCATCTAAGCAGGAGATCCCTGGTTCAAGTTCCGGTCGGGGCACACATTTTCACCTGTCTTCGTTGATATCTATTAACGCCCGTCAGCAGCTGAAGGAAATAATATCATTGTAATTTCAAATTGGAAAACGCCCTCCTGTAAAACCAGTGTCTCTGAAGACCGATTTTTTTGATTCTTTGGTTATTAAAGAGTGAAACTGTAGAACAATAGATGTACTCGGTCACATCTACACTGAAATGCCAAAGAAACTATTATAATAATACGTATTCAAACACAGAGATATGTAAACAGGCTTAATATGGTGCTGCCGCCGGCAACGCCTATGTAAGACATGTGTCTACCGTAGTTGTTAGATCGATTACTGCTGCTACAATGGCAGGTTATCAAGATTTAAATGACTTTGAACGTGGTTTTATACTTGGCGCAAGGCCGATGGGACACAACATCTACGAGGTAGCGATGAAGTGGGGATTTTCCTGTACGACCATTTCACGAGGGCACCGTGAATATCAGCAATCCAGTAAAACAATAAATCTCCAACATCTCTGCGGCCAGAAAAAAAATCCTGCAAGAATGGAATCTGAAGAGAATCGTTCAGAGTGGCGAAAGTGCAACCCTTGCGAAAATAACTGAAAATTTCAATGCTTGACCATCAACAAGTATCAGCATGCGAACCATTCATGGAAACATCATCTACATGGCCTTTCAGAGCCGAAGGCCCACTCGTGTACCCTTGCTGACTGCACAGCACAAAGCTTTACGCCTCATTTGGGCCCATCGGTACGAACATTGGACTGTTGATGACTCGTAACATAATCCCTGGTTGGACGTGTCTCATTTCAAAATGTATATACAGTATGGACGTGAATGGGTATGAAGACAACATCATGACTCCATGGACCCCGCATGTCAACTGCGGACTGTTCAATCTGGTGGAGGCTCTGTGACGTTGTAGAGCGTGCGCATTCGGAGTGATGTGGGATCCCTGATACGTCTAGATACATCCTGTCTGATCACCTGCATCCATTCGTGTCCATTGTGGATTCCGACGGAAGTGGGTAATTCCAGCAGGACAATGGAGCGGCCCACACAACCACAGTTGCTACAGAGTGGCTGCAGGAACACTCTTCCGAGCCTAAACACTTTCGCTGGCCACCAAACTCCCCAAACATACTGTACGTTTCTAGTAAATTTTATAGCATTAACTAGCATATCTGGAATGCCTTGCAACGTGTTGATCAGAAGAGATCTCTGCTCCCTCTTACTGTTACTGATTTATGGGCAGCTCTGCAGGTTTCATGGTGTCAGTTCCCTGCAGCGCGACTTCAGCCATCAGTAGAGTCCATGCCACGGCGTGTTGAGGCACTTCTGCGTGCTCGCGGGGACCTTAAACGATATTTCTTTGGCTCCTCAATGTAACAAATTACTTATCAAAGTGACAGCGTTACCAACATGTTTTCAAGTGGTTCTAGTATACGGTACGTCTCGGGAGACAGGTTACAATTTAAAATAAGAGTATTATGTACTCAGTCCCCTCTACAAGTTGTAGCAGGTAGTGATGGGAATTTCAGAACATCCTGTACGTTTCCAGCAAACTGTATAGCCGTTGTCGTATTACAATTGGTATCTGCGAATACATTCCATAATTCGTGACAGATCGCGAGGCGCGACTGCAGAAATCCGTAGCGTTTACCCAGGGGGCGTCTCGGCTACGGCAGCTCTGACGGCTAGTTTGAAGGCCACTTTCAACTAGTGTTGCCAGAGGTGTCTCTTTTTAGAGATTCTACGACTCGCCCCACGTAAGCTTTAAAAAGGAAGACCAAATGCTCCAACTTCTGGCCTCTGCTAACATTTCGAAATACACTATCCTATCAGTGAGTGTACAGACACCTGTTAGTGGACATTAATATGCAGTGCGTCCACCCTTTGTCTTTATGGCGGCTTGAACTCTGCTCGGGACACTAAGTGAGGTGCCTACCGACAATTTACGCACCACACACGGATATCGTATCTACGTGTTTGTACACGCAAGGCAATAAATTGCTCAGCAAGATCGCCATATCTCTCATCAATTTTCAACATCTGGAGCACAATGGGCAGGTTCTTTAAAGCAGGTCGCGATTTTGAGGATGTAACGAACCAACTGAACTGAATTTGGTACGATATCCGTCAGAAGGGTATAAACTAACTTTATCAGTGAATGTCAAGCCTAGTAACTGACCGCGAAAAGGCCAGAGGTGGCCCAACACGTTATCGACTTATCAATTTGTGAGGCTCTTTGTCTTGAATTAATCATCCAGTTTTTCTTCAACTCTAATCATTCATTTGACCCAACACGTACAGTCATGCTCAAAACTATCCTAACGCCCGAATTGAATTTCGCCTGATTCACATGCAACCCACATAACGCAACTGTCTAGCAGGTCCCCTTAACGCTCCTTGGTACAGTCGTTTGACTATTGAAAATGGTTCCAACAAATCACCACAAGAAAACACTGTTCTGTATCGCAATAACTCAAGATGTAAAGTAATACCACGATACTACAAATATCACGGAACACCTTACCACAGATAAGACTGCCCTTAAGGCTTGTAGCTCACATTTATTACAATAAATGACATACCTGACATTTTACCACTCTCATTATTACGTCAGATAGGTAATACACGTAGTAAATTCGTCGTATTCATGATTTCCTCTTCAAAGTAACATACCGTACTTATCATTGAACACAAAATGAGATTAAAAATTGAAGTTATTCACGGGCAACCAGTTGAGAATATGTATGAACTTCAAATGACACGACGAACCGTCTCGTTCTGCTTATGGATGCAAACTCAGGTCATGCAGACTAAGCAATGATTTCGTGCCTGACGGATACTAACTGTCACTCCTGATTAGGCATACAGAGAGTGATATACCTCGATTTTAGACAGAGCCAGTTTTCAAATTTCAACTTTAAATTACATATCGCAAGTATTTTTGCCGGACGCGAATTCCTACCCAGCACCTATTTTCACTGTTAACGAACGACGAGAGATGTTGAATCTTGGTTCTTAACAAGTAACTTACTTGAATTGCCGTGAGGTAAGGCTTTGTACTGGGCAGGGATTCGAACGTATATCGGCAGGCAGTAACATCTCTTAGCTTTTGGTTTGGCAGCACTCGACAGCCATTTCTAGGCGCAAGTAATAGAAGAATGGCAGCGCGTTTTTGATATCAAGTAACGTCTTCATCGATTACTTTAGTTTTAATGTAATCTATGAGTAATTGCTGATGTTTGATATTAACATGAAAAGAATTCTGTAGACAGAGAAAGAACCTCTTCTTGGGAAACTACTTGTATAGTGACCAAAAGGCACGAACTTATATTCAAGTACAGTGTTCCAGCAGCGGCATGAAGAAAATGATAGTAATAATGTCGGTAATAATCCAATTATCCGGTAACTTCACACTTCCCAGTGGATCTTCACGAACTAAGAAAATATCTGAATTTGTGAACATTTCAAAATGGCTTCACATCGAGCCTATGATGCCTACAAGGGTCTTTACATCCTGCTGACATGAGAACAGCATAATCTCCGCGTCAGAAGCTTTTTTCTACTTAAACATTTAATAGACTCGCGTTTTATCCACCGTGACTACTTTTGTAAGCTCAGCACATCATCCGTTGCAGCTCACTCCTGGGGCTGGGATATATGGGCACAATGGCCTGGTGGAACTATCACAGGAGCAATGCGTGGGTTCAGACATTTACTTTTAAGAAGCACAAACAGATTTACTTTGCGTCTGGTAACCTCAAAAGAAAGACGTTATAATCCAGAATTCGCAATACAAATCACGTTCCATCATTACCAACTGGGCAGAGCCAGGTTACGTTGGGAAATGACATAGCGGAAGTCATCGTAAACAGAAATACAGTCGTCAGTAAACTTACTTACATTAGAAAATTTTATTTTATTTTATGAACCGATAGCCATTTAAAGGATTGGGCTCTTATTTTACTTGTAATTGATTCAACTAGAGACGTTGAAAAATTTGGTGCTGGACTGTGATTCGAATTCGTTTCTCCTCTTTCGAGGATCTGAATCTCTCGGGACATTATAGTTCAACCATTTCGTCCCTTTTCGCAAGACTGCAACCTTCTCTAGGTCTCCTCCAAAGGTAAGGATGTGGGTCCGAATCCTGATCCAATACAAAAATATTCATAGTTTCAGTTCAAGCCCTATAACGTGCACACCGTCCCGCTAGTGAAAACCAACGTGCGCTTTTAATGTCTATTCATGTGTTGCCAACAATCGCAATAGGTGTCATTATTTCTTGTCAAACACGCACACACCTTACCGTTGGTGAGTAAGCAACTGATATTTAAGCTATATTTGTGGATGCACGGTAGGCGTGTAGTTAGATTGTCGCTTAGGTACAAAAGTTTGTATCCTTAGTTTAGATTCAAACACCTAGCAGCTGGTAAGGAAAACCGATACGTAACATTTGATTTTACTTAATTAACAATACGATTACGTGTTGGGTTCGTATCTCCGTCATATAACTTCACATCATGCACTTAATCTTTAAATGCATGCGCACTTTGTTACTTGAGCTTGGAGGTATATCAGACATCTTTCGTGGTTAGTTAACAGGGACGAAATTGTCTTGTTAGGAGTCCAGGTTTATTACAAAAATTGTCGTCTTTTATTTTCAAGTTTAGATTTCATTACTGGTATTGGCAAAAATTTCGGTAATTCATGACTCTTCATGGATAGCCATCAATATGATATGATTAGATTACATTACATCAATTTTTGTTTCATAGATCATGAATACGATATTTCGTAATGATGTGTAACGTGTAATTTTAATGAAAGATTTCTTTACATACCATGATTCAATTTCTTTACAACAATTTCTTACTCTCTCTCATTCTTTTTGATTTCTCTCTCTCTCTCTCTCTCTCTCTCTCTCTCTCTCTCTCTCTCTCTCTCTCTCTCTATCATACACACACACATTCTTTTTTTCTTTATTTGTTTGTTTTGCTCGACTATCGGCGAGGCATCAAAACGTCTCTGAATGAGCTTCTTAGTTTTTAGTACACTTACGAAATAAATATAAAAACAACTGTGAGAGTTACTGGTATATGATGCTTAGTTTTCAGTCAGTTTGGAGTATTATTAGTAACCACGCTCCAGTCCCTAAACCTAGATACAGAAATGCGAATCAGACGCATTACGTATTCCAGGCCGTAGCAACCGCGACTTGGAGACACCAGCTATGGTCACTTCCCAGCCCGCTGTACGATCACATCGGTTCGTCTTCTTTCTGCTGGTACTGTAACTGAGATTTGACAACAAGCCAACGTATGTTTTGCAACTCTGTGATCGACGAGTTCCTTCCTGGTGCGCACGGAATTTATCCTCAAAGTTCACTTGATTTTACCTGTCATTTCCATTGAATAATCTGATTTATTATCACGTTAGGTGTAACAAAAGATTGTAAATTTACGGTTTTCAGCCCAGGAAAGTCGTTGCACGTGGAAATCGCAACTAATCTCGTCCTTTAAATAGCGGTTTACGAGTGCTAGACATTATCGAACTCGTAAGAGTAAGCTAAGACACGTACTTCTACGCCAGCTCTATGGTAATGCGCTGACCTGAGAAATAGCATCTGTTATGGTTCGCACTTCCAGTCTCGCTGACTGTAACGTTTTTATCCCTTCTGTGAAAGAGCTACAAGCAGTCAGATAAAACATCGATAAGGAAATCGCAAAAAAATACTTTCGGCTCATAGTGCAATGGTGAAAACTTACAATGCTGCACAACAGGTAACTCCTCTTCCCGCAGCTGACAAACAAATTTTGGGTTTCTTGGAATACAAAACTTTACTTATGAAATGCGACATTTGCAATGCACGACGTTTTCAACAAAGAGATGGCGCAATACAGTAGCTCAAGTGGAAAGAAACACTTCCTTTTCAAATTTGTGCATCCTACACTGTTGGCTGTTCTGTGTAGGTGGCAGGTACGTGATTTTATTTCGGTGATTACAAAATAAAGTCGAATTTATGCACTGGGTAGTCGAGGCAGCTAGTTCATTGTGATTCGGTCAACTAAGTAAATGAATTTACTGAACCTGCTGCAAATTACTACAGGAAGCCTGTGTGTCAGAATTCTCATCCAGAGAGGTGCAACGGCGTTACGATAGAAAAATGAGCCACATACTTGGAATATGCTTGTATATCTATGGACTGGGTTCGATTCCAACTTCTGTCAATGATTTTAGATAAGGAGAGACAGATTCCATTCTCTTCTGGCTACACCAAGTGAAGAAGATATAATGACATTGTGGTCTGAAATTAATATGAAAAATGATATTCCTTTACTACAAAGTAGACGTTAGGATGAATCACAATAAAGACTGGAGCGGCGACACGTAGAAACCTTTCTTATACTTGTTATTTATTTCTAGTGACGAAACAAACGCTATGTAGGCTCACAGGACATTTAGTCCATATTTTATATGAGCTTCTGTATGTCGATAAAATCGGTTCTGATCTGGGAATGCAACTTAGACCGTACTTAACGCTGAATTTGATCCCTTCGTGAGAATACAGCACGTCTACAATTTGTTGTTTGTTCAGAACTGCAGATTCCTCAACATCTCCACATACTGCGCGTGAATGGGTTCGAATCCTGGCCCGGCACTATAGATTTCATTATGTATTATCAAGCTCTAGCATGAGAACACCTATCTGCTGGTGGATAATTATTTTAATGTTTAATGTATTTTCATTCGTTGTCAACACTAACGATATGTGACGTTTTTGACACCCAGTGAGACACAGAACTATTTGCGAGATCACTGTAAGTTCAAGATGTTAGTCCGAACTGGACAAAAATTCGGAAGCTGACGTATCTTTGTGTGTAGTCAAAAGCGATATGATGTGTGGAGCTGTATTCCCAGTGAGGACTGAACTCTTCGTCATATTATTTCTAGTTCAAACACGCTCACATGTCGCTGCTGGTGCAACAAACCCATATTTAACGTTCGTTTTCTCTAGAATATAACAGCGATAGATGCCGGGTTGGAGTCTTGGGAAGGAAAAAAATGTATGTTTCGTCTCGTCATTTCAGTTAAAACATCTAGCTACTGCCGAGAAAACCCGAAATGTCACAGTTGATTGTGCGTCGATATCTATCCGATTAAGTTCTGAGTTCGAACCCCTGTCCAACACAAAGCCTTACCTCACGGCAATTCAAATAAGTTACTTGTTAAGAACCAAGATTCAACATCTCTCGTCGTTCGTTAACAGGGACAATAGGTGCTGGGTAGGAATTCGCGTCCGGCAAAAATACTTGCGATATGTAATTTAAAGTTGGAATTTGCAAACTGGCTCTGTCTAAAATCGAGGTATATCACTCTCTGTATGCCTAATCAGGAGTGACAGTCAGTATCCGTCAGGCACGAAATCATTGCTTAGTCTGCATGACCTGAGTTTGCATCCATATGCAGAACGAGACGGTTCGTCGTGTCATTTGAAGTTCATAAATATTCTCAATTAGCTGCTCGTGAATATCTTTAATTTTTAATCTTATTTTGTGTTAAATAATAAGTACGGTATGTTACTTTGAAGAGTAAATCATGAATACGACGAATTTACCACGTGCATTACCTATCTGACGTAATAATGAGAGTGGTAAAATGTCAGGTATGTCATTTATTGTAATAAATGTGAGCTACAAGCCTTAAGGGCAGTCTTATCTGTGATAAGGTGTTCCGTGAAATTTGTAGTATCGTGGTATTACTTTGCATCTTGAGTTATTGCGATACAGAACAGTTTTTTCTCGTGGTGACTTGTTGGAACCACTTTCAATAGTCAAACGACTGTACCAAGGAGCGATAAGGAGACCTGCTAGACAGTTGCGCTATGTGGGTTGCATGTGAATCAGGCGAGATTCAATTCAGGTCGTTCGGATACTATTGGGCATGAATGAACATCACGTGTATCGATTTCCATCGCGCTGGGGTAAGTCCTCCGGGATACGTTTATTCTCCTTAGTGTGTAAATATATTTGGAGCATGTCATTCAAAAACGTTTGAAACGACATAGACGGGAGCGGGCTTGTTGTTAGGAGAGCAGAATGTATTAGACTCGCGGATCATGTGGTGTTATTGGCAGAGAGCGAAAGTATGACTGAAATGTTAAAAGAATTGAACAAGAGACGTGAGTAAATTGGAATGAGAAATAATAAGAAAAACGCAAAATGTCCGGTGATAGGTGCAAGAAAAGCAAGAACAACTATAATGTTAGGCAGGAACATACACAACAATTTAGTGTTTTTAGATAACTGCGACGTGCTATTATGGACGACATTGGAAGTAATAAGGAGGTGAAAATACGTATAGCAATTGCCAACGAGACGTTTCATAACAGGAGGCTTTTATGTGGGTGCGTTGATAGGGGATAAAATAGGCAGGCACAGTGAGAAATGAGGTGGTGTTGATTGGGAGAACAGAGAGAAATTTTAAAGGTAGCAGGATGAGCAAACACAATTGGCATGGACACTGAATGAGAAGAGATTGTTTATTGATGGTATGAAGGAAATGGTGAATGCAAGAAGAAGAAGAAGAAGAAGAAGACGCAGAACATACCAGGTGGTGGACAGCGTAAGAACAGAAAATAGTTGTGAGAAAACAAGAGGGTAACAAATGATGGGACTGCATGGAGAACTACATGTGAAGACCTGCCCTAGGGCAGAACACTCATGGTGGTGGTGTTGATGAAGAGGAGACTTATGTAGGACATTTTGCAAAACGCCCATTTTCTTGTAATCCAAATTTAAACAAAACATAGGCAGCTTATAATTTGTAGTCTATAACCGACCGTGAATTGCGTGACAGATGGAACTTGCCAGTATACCAGTTATTAGGACTTATTCCCACTCCACTGACGTATGGAGCGTGCGAACCGTGGCTGCTTAAAAGCCTCTGTGCGTGCTGTGCTTAGTCTCTTCTGGTCTTCACGCTTCCTACAGTTACAATACGTAGGCGGTTTCAGTATATTCCATTCCTACTTTCATCATGTAACGTCAGTTCTAGAAACTTTCTAATTAGGTCTCCTCGAGATACTTTACTCTTCCACGGGATAGTCTGTGTCTACCATGAACTGTCCGTTAGTCAGTAAGTGGAATAACTGGTTTTCCGACACATGTCGCCATGTAACTGTCGCTCTGTCTCCACGCCAGAGAGACGGAAATTCTGTGTGCCACATTTGAAGATGAGTCTGTAAAGGTTACAAAACTAGTTAATGGAATTACAAATAGTTGAAAAAGTGAGTTTTTGCTGTTTTCCGTATTTACATTCAATGCACTAGTCACAGGCTCTAGGCGATCCTTAGGGGACAAGCTTAGTCGGTTGAGAGCGTGATGTGTCCCTCCGAGATTAATTTCACCTGGGCTTTAAGCGACTCACCGGTCAGCATTTACAGAGCTGCCAACTACATCTCACACCGGGAATATGACCAGGATTGGTTTGCATCGCAGCCTACGGAAGAGAACGCAAATCGAACGATCATTCGCAGTCATTCCCTCCATTGACTACCATTCGCCTATATTCAACAGTTAAGGATTCCTCCGGAAATATTCCAAGTAGACTTTCTCTGGATATTTTACGTTTCTTTCCAAGCGCCTGCCCGTTCAGTTTGATCAGAAACTGTGTGACATTCTCCAACGGGTCAAAAAACCTGTGACCATTCGTGCCGCCCTTCTCTGTATACATTCAGTATCGCCGGGCAGTTGTATCTGATTAGGATCCAAGAATCTCGAGCAATATTCGGGGATGGGTCGCAAGCGTGATTTGTAAGCAATTTCTTTTGTACACTGATTGTATTTTCCTAGAATTCTACCAACGAATTGCAGCCATCCACCGTATTTCCCTAAGACTGCGACTATGTGACGGTTCCATTTCAAATCTCTAGAAATTTTTACACCCAGGTATTCATGTGGGTTGAGCGATAGCGCATTTGACTCGCTGCACTATACTCGTAGGATAAGGTTATATCGTTTTGTGAACCGAACAATTTTACATTTCGGGAACATTTAAACTAAGTTGTCATGCTTTGCACTACACTGAAATCTTATGAGGGCGTGACTTCTTTCAAACAGAACTTTATTACAGGCAACAGCATCATTTGCGAAAACACTGAAGTTCCAAATAGACCGCGTAACCACGGCCCCCTTCTCCCCTCCAAATTGCTGTCTGAAAACTGGAAGTCCCATTTGTAAAACACCTTCAGAAGTTCGTTCACATTCCGTATCAGTTAATGTGTTAAAAACTTGACCTGAAGAAACATAACCCTTTGCAGTTGAAGACGCTCAGTTGTAAGAGAAGCTAGTTTTTCGAAAACGTCTCAATATTTATGTACTGAACTAGGTGTTGTACAATTCTATAATTTTCAGGTACATTCGGCGACGTTTGTGGATACTGTCTGACAAATGTGTTGCGAATAAAGTGAGTAGTAAAGAAGTAATAAAGTGAAACATCAAGCCTGATGCTGACACCTTACTGCACGATCAGCGAAAATGTAGAAGTGATAAAAGTCTTTTTCCTTTCATCATTATGTCAGGGATGTCAGAGGGGAAAAAAAGTTTCGCCAAGTTTCGAAATTATGTGTGAAGTTTGTTGGAAGTCGCCACGTGCTGCCTTTCACAAATGCTCGGTGAATATAGTCTCGATAATTTGCGCGCCATGAAATTATGCTGCCTTAGACGAGTACGCAGTTTTTAACTTTTAACGCCCGACTTATTGCGTAAACCTATGCCTTTAAATGAAGGACGGAAGGAGGATTGCATTTAATGTGCTATCGATGTCGAGGTCATTAGAGACGGAGCAGGAGTTGGCACTGCGTCAGGGAAGGGTAAAAGAAGTCCGCCGTTCCCTTTCAAAGGAACCATCCCAGCATTTACTTGGAGCGATTCAGGAAAGTTACGGAAAACGTATCAGGATGGCCGGATGCGGATTTAAACGTCATCCTCCCGAATGCGAGTCTAGTGTACTAGTTGACAGCTCGTCGTGTAGAAGCTAGCGTTGTTGGTGATGGGATTCCGGGTTCGATTCACGGCTGGGTTGCTTTCTCCGCCCGGGAAGTAGGTGTCTGTGGTGTCATCATTTCATCATCATCCGTGAAGGTGGCGAAACTGGACTGTGTAAAGGTTGGGGCTTTGTACAGGCACTGATAACCGTGCAGTTAAGCGCCCCAAAAACCAATCATCATCATCATCATCATACCATGTAATAACCACTGCGGCAGCTCGTTCGGTATACATTTAAATGAGCAGATTAAGTCAGCATTTTTAGTATTTACATTGACTTCGTTCTTCATAAATGAAAGCAGGAACTATGACAAGACAAAGGAATTGGGATAACGAATGAGAAATACCTGATTGTGCTTCTGTTTGTAGATGACATGATTCACGTTCACGAAATGACCTCCAAAGATCTATATACCACCTGAACGAAATATGCAATGAATACAACTTTAAAATTTCTAGGAACAAAACGAAAATAAGTGCACTCCGAGGAAAATAGTTTAAAACTAGTTTTGGATAATCCTGCTTTAGAACTGGTCTCTTAATCTTTCATTTATTCTACGCTGTAAGATCTGATTTTTACTCTGATACTTAAAATAAATTACACAAATTCTAAGCTGTTTGTGACACTATTATCTGAACATTGGGCAATAAAGTACAAAAAGATTGTCCCGAAATTCTATAACGTGGTCGCGGTTCCTGTATTATGCTATGAAAGCGAAAACATGGTTAAAATAAAAGCAAAAAAAATCACACGGCAGAGATGAGGTTCCTAAGAAATTCGAAGAGCTGCACAACAAGAAATGATTAGGAATGAAGATACTAGAGAAAAATTAAGTATTTTCAACAGAAACTAAAAAATTCAAAAATATCGTGAAGACTGGTGAGAATGCTACGTCCCAGACTTCCCCAAAATATTCTGAACTACAAGCGGAATGGAAGACGTGATATTGAAAGGCCTCGGACGTGGGAGCAATTTCGTTTGAGAGACTATCCCGCGCGGCGACTACTGAAGTACTTATACATTATAGAATTCTTAAGTTATACAACCAAAATAAGTAAGTTTTAATGTAGTTTACGTTCACTGATGCAAAAAAAAAAAAATTCTTGCTTTTTAAAGTGGGCTATGTTCTTTCTAAGGGTTCAAACTGTCTCCATGACAAATTTGAACAATATCTGTTAAGCGGTTTGGACTCTAAAACGAAACAGACTGTGTTACAAAGTTGAAAAGCAACTGAGAGAAAGAAGCAGCGTCGGTTTCTGCAGGAGGCGGCCATCATTTTGTAGGACAATGTTCGGGCACGCTCGGTTCAAGTCGTGACTGATTTGATCGGTATATAGGGATGGGGAGCGCCGCATCACGCACCACACTCATCTACATCTATATTTATACTCCGCAAGCCACCCAACGGTGTGTGGCGGAGGGCACTTTACGTGCCACTGTCATTACCTCCCTTTCCTGTTCCAGTCGCGTATGGTTCGCGGGAGGAAAGACTATCTGAAAGCCTCTCTCTAATTTTACATTCGTGATCTCCTCGGGAGGTATAAGTAAGGGGAAGCAATATATTCGATACCTCATCCAGAAACGCACCCTCTCGAAATCTGGCGAGCAAGCTACACCGCGATGAAGAGCGGCTCTCTTGCAGAGTCTGGCACTTGAGTTTGTCAAACATCTCCGTAACGCTATCACGGTTACCAAATAACCCTGTGACGAAATGAGCCGCTCTTCTTTGAATTTTACAGAAGTAACTGCTACCAGTGTTTGATCCGCTATCATATAATCATACAATAAAGGATCCTTCTTTCTATGTATTCGCAATACATTACATTTGTATATGTTAAGGGTCAGTTTCCACTCCCTGCACCAAGGGCCTATTCGCTGCAGATCTTCCGGCATTTCGCTACAATTTTCTAATGCTGCAACTTCTGTGTATGCTACAGAATCATCCGCGAAAAACCGCATGGAATTCCGACACTATCTACTACCTCATTTATATATATATATATATATATTGTGAAAAGTAATGGTCCCATAACACTCCCCTGTGGCACGCCAGATATTATTTTAACGTCTGTAGACGTCTCTCCAGTGATAACAACATGCTGTGTTCTGTTTGTTAAAACTCTTCAATCCAGCTACAGAGCTGGTCTGATATTCCGTGGGCTCTTACCTTATTTATCAGGCGACAGTGCGGAACTGTATCGAACGCCTTCCGGAAGTCGAGAAAAATAGCATCTACCTGGGAGCCTGTATCTAATATTTTCTGGGTCTCATGAACAAATAAAGTGAGTTGGGTCTCACACGATGGATGTTTCCGGAATCCATGTTGATTCCTACAGAGTAGATTCTGGGTTTCCAAAAACGACATGATACTCGAGCAAAAAACATGTTCTAAAATTCTACAACAGATCGACGTCAGAGATATAGGTCTATAGTTTTGCGCATCTGCTCTACGACCCTTCTTGAAGACTCGGACTACCTGTGCTCTTTTCCAATCATTTGGAGCCTTCCGTTCCCCTCGAGACTGGCGGTACACGGCTGTTAGAAGGGAGGGCAAGTTCTTTCGCGTACTGTGTAGAATCGAATTGGTACCCCGTCAGGTCCAGTGGACTTTCCTCTGTTGAGTGATTCCAGTTGCTTTTCTACTCCTTGGACACTTATTTCGATGTCAGCCATTTTCTCGTTTGTGCTAGGATTTAGAGAAGGAACTGCAGTGCGGTCTTCCTCTATGAAATATCTTTGGAAAAAGGTGTTTAGTATTTCAGCTTTACGCCTGTCATCCTCTGTTTCAATGCCATCATCACCCCGGAGTGTCTGGACATGCTGTTTCCAACCACTTACTGATTTAAATTGAGACCAGAACTTTCTAGGATATTCTGTCAAGTCGGTACATAGAATTTTACTTTCGAATTCACTGAACGCTTCACGCATAGCCCTCCTTACGCTAACTTTGACATCGTTTAGCTTCTGTTTGTCTGAGAGGTTTTGGCTGCGTTTATACTTGGAGTGAAGCTGTCTTTGCTTTCGCAGTAGTTTCCTAACTTTGTTGTTGAACCACGGTGGGTTTATCCCGTCCCTCACAGTTTTACTCTACACGTACCTGTCTAAAACGCATTTTACGATTGCCTTGAACTTTTTCCAAAAATACTCAACATTGTCAGTGTCAGAACAGAAATTTTCGTTTTGATCTGTTAGGTAGACTGAAATCTGCCTTCTATTACCCTTGCTAAACACGTAAGCCTTCCTCCCTCTTTTTATATTCCTATTAACTTCCATATTCAGGGATGTCGCAACAGCCTTATGATCACTAATCCCTGTTCTGCACATACAGAGTCGAAAAGTTTGGGTCTGTTTGTTATCAGTAGGTCCTAGATGTCATCTCCACGAGTCGGTTCTCTGTTTAATTGCATGAGGTAATTTTCGGATAGCGCACTCAGTATAATTTCACTCGACGCTCTGTCCCTACGACCCATCCTAAACATCTGAGTGTCCCAGTCTATATCTGGTAAATTGAAATCTCTACCTAAGACTATAACATGCTGAGAAAATTGATGAGAAATGTATTCCAAATTTTCTCTCAGTTGTTCTGCCGCTAATGCTGCTGGGTCGGGAGGTCGGTAAAAGGAGCCAATTATTAACCTAGCTCGGCTGTTGCGTGTAACCTCCACCCATAATAATTCACAGGAACTATCCACTTCTACTTCACTACAGGATAAACTTCTACTAACAGCGACTAACTCTCCACCACCGGTTGCATGCAATCTATCCTTTATATCTGTCTGTACCTTTGTAAAAATTTCGGCAGAATTTCTCTCTGGTTTCAGCCAGCATTCTGTACCTATAACGATTTCAGCTTCGGTACTTTCTATCAGCGCTTGAAGTTCCGGTACTTTACCAACGCAGCTTCTACAGTTTACCATTACAATACCGATTGCTGCTTGGTCCCCTCATGTCCTGCTTTGCCCCGAACTCATTGAAGCTGCCGCCCTTTCTGTACTTGCCCAATGCCATCTAACCTAAAAAACCGCCCAGCTCACGCCACACAACCCCTGCTACCCGTGTAGCCGCTTGTTGCGTGTAGTTGACTCCTGACCTATCCAGCGGAACCCGAAACCCCACCACCCTATGGCTTAAGTCGAGGAATCTGCAGCCCACACGGTCACAGAACAATCTCAGCCTCTGATTCAGACCCTTTACTCAGCTCTTTACCAAAGGCCCGCAGTCAGTCCTGTCGACGATGCTGCAGATGGTGAGCGGTGAGCTCTGCTTTCATCCGGCTAGCGAGACTGGCAGTCTTCACCAAATCAGATAGCCAGGAAGGGTTTCCTCCGATCCATAGCGACACACATCATTGGTGTCGACATGAGCGACCACCTGCAAATGGGTGCAACCTGTACCCTTCATGGCATCCGGAAGGACCCTTTCCACATCTGGAATGACTCACCCCGGTATGCACACGGATTGCACATTGGTTTTCTTCCCCTCTCTTGCTGCCATATCCCTAAGGGGCCCCATTACGCGCCTGACGTTGGAGCTCCCAACTACCAGTAAGACCACCCTCTGCGACTGCTCGGATCTTGCAGACTGAGGGGCAACCCCTGGAACAGGACAAGCAGCCACGTCAGGCCGAAGATCAGTATCGGCCTGAGACAGCCCCGGAATTGCGCCCTTCTGAGCTCAGCTTGATTCCTGACGTGAAGGTAGCGTTCTCGCTTTCCGCGTCTGGGTTCCCGGGTTCGATTCACGGCGGGGTCAGGGATTTTGTCTGCCTCGTGATGGCTGGGTGTTTTGTGATGTCCTTAGGTTAGTTAGGTTTAAGTAGTTCTAAGTTCTAGGGGACTGATGACCATAGATGTTAAGACCCATAGTGCTCAGAGCCATTTGAACCTTTTGTCGAACTTTGGGGTATTCGGTTCGGAGCTGTTATGGAGATACGTCAGACAATAGACCGCTCCATTCGAACTACCTATACAACTGGCGTAGTTAGGGGTATCTTGCTCTTTCAACATCACTGGCGATGGCTTATATACATGAGCTGTTCAAAAAATATCCGACCTGTTTTAATTGTTGAAATCAACAATGGTATCAGGGCGCGCATGGGCTCATGTTATCAGGCATATTTAGCACACATACCTGATTTTCTCCACTACTTCGGAACACTTGCAAGTCGTACACGTTGGATTTAGTATTCTGAGCAAAATGACGTCTTTACATCACATTTGGCTCCAAGCTTGGCGATTCTCAAGTTGAAACCATCGTGTGTTTGTGGACAAAGTAATGGGTACTGCAGGGCTAAAGGAGTGGTACAACCATTTCAAAGGTAGCCGTTAATCAATGAAGACAGAAGCCAGTTAAGGTACGCCCGCAATATCCGCAAATCAGGTCGTTACTGATCCCGCAATATTGCTGGTGAAGCAGAATGGACGAATCACTATCAGAGAAGTTGTAGTCTAATCCAAAAGCCGTAAAGTCAACTAACTAACTAGGTGTTACAATAACTAACGTCCGCCCGCGGTAGCTGAGTGGTCAGCACGACAGACTGTCAATCCTAAAAGACCGGGTTAGATTCCCGGCTGGGTCGGAGATTTTCTCCGCTCAGGGACTGGGTGTTGTGTTGTACTAATCATCATTTCATCCCCATCGACGCGCAAGTCGCCGAAGTGGCGTCAAATCGAAAGACTTGCACCAGGCGAACGATCTACCCGATGGGAGGCCCTCGTCACACGCCATTATTATTATACAATAACGAACAACTTAAATTGGAAAGAACACATAGAAAATGTTGCGGTTAAGGCTAACCGAAGACTGCGTTTTATTGGCACAACACTTAGAAAACGTAACAGACCTACAAAGGACACTGCCTACACTACGCTTGTCCGTCCTCTTTTAGAATACTGCTGGGAAATGTGGGATCCTTAAAAGATCGGACTGACGGAGTAGATCGAAAAAGTCCAAAGAAAGGCAGCACGTCCTCCTATTATCGCGAAATATGAGAGAGTGTGTCACACAAATGATACAGGATTTTGGCTGGACATCATTAAAAGAAAAGCGTTTTTCTTTGTGACGGAATCTTCTCACGAAATTCCAATCACCAACTTTTTCCTCCGAATGCGAAAATATTTTGTTGACACCGACCTACGTAGGGAGAAACGACCACAACGATAAAATAAGGGAAGTCAGAGCTCGTATGGAAAGACACAGGTGATCATTCTTTCCGGGTGCTATGCGAGATTGGAATAATAGAGACTTGTGAAGGTGGTTCGATGAACAACCTGCCAGGCACTTAAATGTGATTTGCAGAGTATCCATGTAGATGCAAGTATAGGTGGTCACATTTTTACTATCCCCTGTATGTGCATATCGCTTCACACAACCTTTGTTACCTCAATGTCGATATCGGCATCATTTTCGAAATATGTGAGCTTTCTTATATTATCTGTAATGTTAATATACAACATGAACAGTAAGGCTCCCAACACGCTTCCCTCTGGCACAAGTGGTTACTTTTACACGTATAGATGAACTCTCCATTTAGGATGAGATGATGTGTCCTCCCTACAAAAATATTTTATTGGCCGTACTTTATACGGTGCAGGCAAATGGTCAACTACAATTGCTGTTTACTGTGAGGTAACCTCTAGCGTATCAGAAGCAGTTTAGGAACATTTTTTCAAAAGAGTATACGCACTCGTATTTCGGCAGGTGCACAGTTTTGCCATTTCAATTTTTGCACGTTTCACAGATACCTTTTCGAAAATTTCGAGCAAAACAAATCGAAATCTTTATTACATCATGAAACAATGAAGAAGCAAATGCGGGTTTGTTCGCAAGCCCGAAGCAACATCTGGTACAAGAATCATGGATTTTAATAAAGTAGCTGTCGATAGGTTTTTTTTGTTGCTTACAGACGTAACTGACGATCACAAACTAATGACTTCTCAAATAACTAATTGTGATGAAACAGGCGTCTCGGTTAATGCTAAAAACTAATCGAACATCGCAGCTTGCAAAGGGAACCGTCCAGTGCGATCGTTAACATCTGCAGAAAGGGGCGAAACTGCAATCAGCCTCATTAGTACGTCAGCAAGCGGAGCTGACATTCCTCCTACGATTATTTTTCCACGAAAGAAGAAGCAGAAAGAATTTGAGTTAGGACAGGCAGCAGGAGGTTGCGCTGAGGTCCACAGCACAGCATGTATGGCCACAGAGTCCTTCTTTGTATGGTTTCCACAATTAGTGGTATTTTCTAAGGCATCAAAGCAGGTCCCAGTTCTCCTTATATCAGATGGCCACTCAGCACATACCACGAACATTGACGTTATGGACTACGCGAGGGAGAGTGGCGTTTCTTTACCACCACATTGCTCTCACAGACTTCAGCCGCTTGATGTTTGTTTTATAAATCCTCGTTATAGTGATCAGCTTCGAAAATGGCTACGGAACCATGCAGCGAAAGTCGTAACTATCTTTCAAATTTCAACGCTTTTTGGTTCAGCTTTCGTCTAAAGCGCAACAATGAAAACCGCTATTAAAGGTTTCGAAGCTACTGCAATATGGCCCACGGACCCACCCATATTCACGACGCACACTTCCTCCCGGCACACACAACTGACAGCGGATGTGATAGGCCGTCAGATAAAGAGGTTATTATATCTGAACAATTGGAATTGCCTTCACCTAGCACACCAGCTGAAAAAGTCGACTCAAACGGGCTGGATAATCAAGGGGACGAGGTTTCAGCGAATTGTTACAATGAACTGCCGCCTAAGAATAACAAAGTTATTGGGGCTAATTGTTCTAATCTTGGGTGCTCTTGGATGACAACTGACAACACAACCTCCTCATTTCATATTTCACCTGAGATTCTGATTTTCTTGTCAAAAGTTAACGAAAGCAAGAAAAGAGCGAGACTGAAAAGGGGGAACAACGTTGTTTTAACTGATTCGCCGTACAAAAAAAAGAGTTAAAAGTCATTAATGGGAGAAATAGAAAAAAGAACATTGACAAAGAAGAAAGAGCAAACAGAAAACTTTCTGCGAAAGAGAATAAAATTAAGAACTCAAAAAAGAGAGAAAGATTCTGAAGGTAAATGGAAAAAAGGAGAGAGAATACAATACTAACGAGAGTGATTATGAGGAAAGTTCTGACTGTCAATGTGTATATTGTGGTGGGTTATATTCAAAATCAGTTGGAAGTTGGGTCGCTTGTTCCACCTGCAAAAAACTGACACACGATTCTTGTGCAGGAATAGATAGCGAAGATGATGAGTGTCTCCCCGTGTGTGAATTTTGTAAACAGCCTCAAGAAAAGGATACGATTCATGAAAACTGTAGTTTGACAATAATACTCACTTTAAACTAAAAAAAATAACGAGCAAGCCAATATTTTCTGCATTTCGGATAATTTTATACGTTTTTGTAATCACTTGTATTTACCACCCCATTGTGACGCGTGCAAATGTTATAAATTTCTGTTTTTGAGTGAGAAAATATTGTTGTTTTATTTTATGGCAATGTTCTTGTATTTTTGTGATTAATACATCATAATGTGTTCATATAAAAAATTGTAACTCTCTTATTTATCAATTTTGTACATTTAATCAAAGTTTTCAACTGTGTACCCCATTATACCTTGGATTCCCCAACGTGTCGGATAAGAAAGATAAAAATACAATCACTACTCGTTTCTTCAACGACAATTTAAGCTGTGTTCTGTGGTTCCTCCCAGAGTTCATCACGATATATTCCGAAAAAAAATCATAGTTAACGAACATTATAAATTGCTCTAGAAACGAAGGCAATCGCAGTTAACATTTAATAAGGCCACTGGTATCCTTCGAAATGCAACTAATCAACGTCATGCAGAACGTCGTGGGTCACAGCGGATGGGTGGAATCGAAATATGACATTTACCCACGATCGCTTCTTTTTGTCAATTTGTGCCATTAATTTCTCTGCTCCCTAATCTGATTTCGTATCTCCCCATCAGCTATTCGATCAAAACTTTTTTAGCATTCTTCTACACCACCACATTTCGGAAGTTTCTAGTCGTCTCCTGTTTGGGGAACCAGGCATGTTAACTACTGATTCGCAATATATTTATTCCGAAAGGCAAAAGGAACCCCGAAAACAATGAAAATAATTTTGTTTATTGGTGATTGTACCAGTTTTATTTACACTTAGTGTGAATATGAAAGTATTTTAGTCCAAATCCGTATTTGAAGGTTCTAAATGTCGGTTTAAATGGCAGCTTGCTATGTAAGACATGCCCACTTGTTTCTCTGTGCCATCTCTTCTTTGAGATGATAAGCCTAGGGACATTTTACCCGTAGCTTTGAGCTTTCACCTATTGAATACATTTTTTCTTGTCTCGTAGTCAGTTGTTTGCTAGAGTAATAACGTTTCTGAACAAAACAAATGCCAAGATCTACCCACAAAGTTTTCGAAAGAAGTTCTAAAAGACTTGCAAGAAATAAAAAAGTAAATATCATGAAACAAATGTTATGTTTATGTACAGCATGCGTACTATTGGAAAGTGAAAGAAACTATGAATTTAAATGAGTGCATGTACGACGGTAAGTGCAATACAACTTTAAATTTTCCGTAACTTTTCTAACTAAATGTACCTTTCCTCTCAAACCATTTATCCCAGAACCATGGAATTCTAACGACCAGTTTTCTTAATCGAGGGCATGAAGAGTCGAGGGATATGAAAGGGAAGCAGTGGTTGGGAAGAGAGTGAGACAGGGTTGTAGCCTATCCCCGATGTTATTCAATCTGTTTGCTGAGCAAGCAGTAAAGGAAACAAAAGAAAACTTCGGAGTAGGAATTAAAAACCATGGAGAAATTGTATTATAATGAACACTATGGTCTTTTAATTTTTGAAATTCGCCCGCAAAACCTGTCTTTCAAAATTTTTCTAAAAATTTCACTATTAATATATTATTCATGAAAAATTGTCAGCTTGTTGGAAAATAGTGGAAATGCATGTAAGAAATGTTTTGTGTTTTACCGTTAATATAACACAACTTAGGATAAGGATCATATAAGTAGATCAGTTAACATGGTGGAGATGGAAGATACGTTCTCCCCGAGAATATTGTGTTTAAAAACAAATGAATATTTTCAAATCAACAGCTCATTTCATGAAGTCATAACTAGAAGTGAATAATCTCCACAAAAATTGGTAAGTTAATTACTTTGGTGCAAGAAAGTCTCCATCATTAAGGAGAACGATGTTTTCAATAACTTGCCGGCAGCCATAAAAAGCTTTACTACTGACAGATTTCAGTTTACGAGGAGCCTAAAGGATTTCTTGCTAACCATCTCTTCCGACACCATTAATGAATTGAATTACTTAGTAGAACAAGCGCGCGCGCGCGATTGAGTGTGTGTGTGTGTGTGTGTGTGTGTGTGTGTGTGTGTGTGTGTGTGTGTGTGTGTGAGAGAGAGAGAGAGAGAGAGAGAGGTCAAATAATACGTGTACTATCAGAAGTGTGACCAAATTTTCATTCCTCGTTCATGATCAGTCCATTTGCGGTCTGTGGATAATAAATTAGCATATTATTTTCCCATTGAGTATCTCCCCATTATGGATCAATTTCAATGGAAAGTACATATAATCTAACCCTCTTGTCTGCCCCACTTCTGTTGAAGGTTACACATGAGACAAATACCTTGTTGTTGTTGTTGTTGTTGTTGTCTTCAGTCCACAAACTGGTTTGATGTAGCTCTCCATGCTACTGTATCGTGTGGAAGCTTCATCTCCCAGTACCAACTGCAACCTACATCCTTGTGAATCTGCTTAGTGTATTCATCTCCTGGTCTCCCTCCTCGATTTTTACCCTTCACGTTGCCCTCCAATATTAAATTGGTGATTCCTTAATGTCTCAGAACGTGTCCTACCATCCGACCCCATCTTCTAGTCAAGTTGTGCCACAAAGTTCTCTTCTCCAGTATCCTATTCAATACCTCCACATTAGTTATGTGATCTACCCATCTAATCTTCAGCATTCTTCTGTAGCACCACATTTCGAAAGCTTCTATTCTCTTCTTGTTCAAACTATTTATTGTCCATTATTCACTTCCATACGTGGCTACACTCCATACAAATACTCGGAGAAAAGACTTCCTGATACCTAAAGCTATACTCGATGTTAACAAATTTTTCTTCTTTAGAAACACTTTTCTTACCATTGACAGTCGACATTTTAAATCACTCCTAATGCGTACTCCCAGATAATTTATGGAATTAACTGCTTCCAGTTGCTGACCTGCTATTTTGTAGCTAAATGATAAGGGACCTATCGTTCTATGTATTCGCATCACATTACACTTGTCTACATTGAGATTCAATTGCCATTCCGTGCACCATGCGTAAATTCGCTGCAGATCCTCCTGCATATCAGTACAATTTTCCATTATTGCAACCTCTCGATACACCACAGCATCATCTGCAAAAAGCCTCAGAGACTTTCCGATGTCACTCACCAGGTCATTTATGAATATTGTGAATAGCAACGGCCCTATGACACTCCCGTGCGGCACACCTGAAATCACTCTTACTTCGGAAGATTTCTCTCCATTGAGAATGACATGCTGCGTTCTGTTATCTAGGAACTCCTCGATCCAAGCACACAACTGATCTGATAGTCCGTATGCTCCTACTTTGTTAATTAAACGACTGTGGGGTACTGTGTCAAACGCCTTGCGGAAGTCAAGAAACACGGCATCTACCTGTGAACACGTGTCTAAGACCCTCTGAGTCTCGTGGACGAATAGCGCGAGCTGGGTTTCACACGGCCGTCTTTTTCGAAACCCATGCTGATTCCTACAGAGTAGATTTCTAGTCTCCAGAAAAGTCATTATACTCGAACATAATACGTGTTCCAAAATTCTACAACTAATCGACGTTAGAGATATAGGTCTATAGTTCTGCACATCTGTTCGACGTCCCTTATTGAAAACGGGGATGACCTGTGCCCTTTTCCAATCCTTTGGAACGCTTCTCTATTCTAGAGACCTACGGTACACCGCTGCAAGAAAGGGGGCAAGATCCTTCGCGTACACTGTGTAAAACCGAACTGGTATCCCATCAGGACCAGCGGCCTTTCCTCTTTTGAGCGGTTTTAATTGTTTCTCTATTCCTCTGTCGTCTATTTCGATATCTACCATTTTGTCAACTATGCGACTTCAAGAGAAGGAAGCACAGTGCAGTCTTCCTCTGTGAAACAGCTTTGGAAGAAGACATTTAGTATTTCGGCCTTTAGTCTGTCATCCTCTGTTTCAGTACCATTTTGGCCACAGAGTGTCTGGACATTTTGTTTTGATCCACCTACCGCTTTGACATAGGACCAAAATTTCTTACGATTTTCTGCCAATTCAGTACATAGAACTTTACTTTCGAATTCACTGAAAGCCTCTCGCATAGCCCTCCTCACACTACATTTCGCTTCGCGTAATTTTTGTTTGTCTGCAAGGCTTTGGCTATGTTTATGTTTGCTGTGAAGTTCCCTTTGCTTCCGCAGCAGTTTTCTAACTCGGTTGTTGTACCACGGTGGCTCTTTTCCATTTCTTACGATCTTGCTTGGCACATACTCATCTAACGCATATTGTACGATGGTTTTGAACTTTGTCCACTGATCCTCAACACTATCTGTACTTGAGACAAAACTTATGTGTTGAGCCGTCAGGTACTCTGTAATCTGCTTTTTGTCACTTTTGCTAAACAGAAAAATCTTATTACCTTTTTTAATATTTCTATTTACGGCTGAAATCGTCGTTGCAGTAACCGCTTTATGATCGCTGATTCCCTGTTCTGCATTAACTGATTCAAATAGTTCGGGTCTGTTTGTCACCAGAACGTCTAATATATTATCGCCACGAGTCGGTTCTCTGTTTAACTGCTCAAGGTAGTTTTCAGATAAAGCACTTAAAAATATTTCACTAGATTCTTTGTCCCTGCCACCCGTTATGAACGTTTGAGTCTCCCAGTCTATATCCAGCAAATTAAAATCTCCACCCAGAACTATAACTTGGTGGGGAAATCTACTCGAAGTATTTTCCAAATTATTCTTCTGGTGCTGAGCCACAACAGCTGCTGAGCCTGGGGGCCTATACAGACATCCAATTACCATGTCTGAGCCTGCTTTAACCGTGACCTTCACCCAAATCATTTCACAATTAGAATCTCCGTCAATTTCCTTCGATACTATTGCACTTCTTATCGCTATAAACACGCCTCCCCCTTTACTGTCCAGCCTTTCTCTGCGATATACATTCTAATCGGAGTTTAGGATTTCATTACTGTTTACATGTGGTTTCAGCCAACTTTCTGTCCCTAGTACTATATGGGCGTTGTGACCGTTTATTAATGAGAGCAGTTCTGGGACCTTTCTATAGACGCTCCTGCAGTTTACTATTAGCACATTAATATTGTTATTCCCTGTCGCATTTTGCCTACTCCTGCCTTGCCGCGTCTCAGGAGGCGTCTTGTCGGGCCTAGGGAGGGAATTCTCTAACCTAATAAAAAGCCCATGTGCACTCCACACGTACTCCGCTACCCTCGTAGCCGCTTCCGGCGTGTAGTGCACGGCTGACCTATTCAGGGGGACCATACATTTCTCCACCCCATTGCGGAGGTCGAGAAATTTGCACCCCAGCTCTCCGAAGAATCGTCTGAGCCTCTGGTTTAAGCCTTCCTCTCGGATCCAAACCAGAGGACCGCGATCGGTTCTGGGAACGATACTACAAATAGTTAGCTCTGATTCCACCCCGCGAGCGAGGCTTTCCGCCTTCACCAACTCCGCCAACCGCCTGTACGAACTGAGGATGACCTCTGAACCCAGACGGCAGGAGTCATTGGTGCCGACATCAGCAACAATTTGCAGTCGGGTGCACCCAGTGCTCTCTATCGCCGCCGGTAGGGCCCCCTCCACATCTCGGATGAGACCCCCCGGCAAGCACACAGAGTGAACACTGGCCTTCTTCCCCGACCTTTCCGCTATTTCCCTAAGGGGCTCCATCACCAGCCTAACGTTGGAGCTCCCAATAACTAATAAACCCCTCCCCCCGTGTGCCTGCTCGGACCTTGCTGAAGGAGCAGCCACATGTCCATTCACAGGCAGAGCGGGCGATGATACACGGCCAGCCTCCACATTGACCCTCCGCCTCGTGCGCCGCGAACGCCGCTGAACCCGCCACTCCCCTTGGGGAGAGGGTGGCCAGCCGCGCCCGGTACCCGCGAAGATGTCTCGACAGCAGGGACAGTGGCTGAAGCATCTAACACCTGGGGTGCACCATGCGACGCACTAGACTCCCCACTGCCGCTACACTCCGAGGCAGCAAAAGCAAAAACACACGGAAGAAGAAGTGACAAGTAAGAAAAATACAGTTAATACTTAAATTAAGGTAGCTCGCTGCACAGCAGACGTGAAGCAGACGGCGGTTAGGGCGACACATGAACTTACAACATAAAAGTAATAACAGATAAAAATACATGTTCATGAACCTGAGAGAAAATCAGTCCATAAGTTTAAGCAAACGCTATCAGCAGTACAATGAGAATCAGCTTAATTTTTCAATTAACTACTCGACAGAATAGAAGGAGTGACCCATGAGGAAACACTCCAGTTTCGATTTGAAAGCGCGTGGATTACTGCTAAGATTTTTGAATTCGAGTGGCAGCAGTATACTGCACACATTTTTGCACAAGAGTTAAGGAAGTCCGATCCAAATGGAGGTTTGATTTCTCCCGAGTATTAACCGAGTGAAAGCTGCTTATTGTTGGAAATAAACTAATATTGGTAACAAGAAACGACAATAAGGAATATACATATTGAGAGGCCAATGTCAAAATACCCAGACTCCCTGAACAGAGGTCGACAAGAGGTTCGTGAACTCACACCACTTTTTGCCCGAACCTCTCGTTTCTGAGCCAAAAATATCCTTCTAGAATGGGAAGAGTTACCCAAAAACATAATACCATACGACATAAGTGAATGGAAATAAGCAAAGTAGACTAATTTACTTGGCGAAGTATCACTCACTTTCGGTACCGTTCGAATAGTGAAAATGGCAGTATTAAGTCTTTGAACAAGATCCTGAACGTGGGCTTTCCACAACACCTTACTATTTATTTGAACACCTAGGAATTTGAACCGTTCAGTTTCACTAATCATATGCCTATGCTGTGATATTAAAACGTCAGGTTTTGTTGAATTGTGTGTTAGAAACTGTAAAAACTGAATCTTACTGTGATTTAACGTTAGTTCATTTTCTACAAGCCATGGACTGAGGTCATGTACTGCACTACTTGAAACGGAGTCAATGTTGCACACAACATCCTTTACTACCAAGCTAGTGTCATCAGCAAACAAAAATATTTTAGAGTTACCCGTAATACTTGAGTGCATATCATTTATATAAATAAGGAACTATAGCGGCCCCAACACTGATCCCTGAGGAACCCCCTCCCCCTTGACAGTACACCACTCAGATCCCCATCACACTGTATTACGTTCCCCCATTCCTGTAGATCGTTCCCTAATGCTCTTCCTGAAACACTGTACAACTTCTGATTCTGTCAGTTCTTTCAGGTCCCATCTCCTTAAATTCCCACCTTTTTCCAGTTTCTTCAGTTTTAATCTACAGTTCATAATCAATATATTGTGATCAGAGTTCACATTTGCCCCTGGAAATGTCATACAATTTAAAATATGGTTCCTAAATCTCTGTCTTACCATTATATAATCTATATGAAATATTGCAGTATCTCCAGGTCTCTTCCACGTATACAACCTTCTTTCATGATTTTTGAACCAAGTGTTAGTTATGATTAAGTTATGCTCTGGGCAAAAGCCTACCAGGCGGCTTCCTCTAATTTTTTACCCCCATTCCATATTCACCTACTACGTTTCCTTTTCTTCCATTTCCTACTGTCGAATTCCAGTCACCCATTAATATTAAATTTTCATCTCCCATCACTATCTGAATGATTTCTTTTATCTCATCACACATTCCATCAATTTCTTCATCATCTGAGGACTACTTTTACGACTTTGGTAGGCGTGGGATTCGTGGCTATCTTGGCCACAACAATGCGTTCACTATGCTGTATGTAGTAGCTTACCCGCATTCCTATTTTTATTAATTATTAGACCTACTCATGCATTAGCTTCATATTAGCCTTCCTAATACTTAAATCTATATCCGATGTTAACAATGACGCCGGTGGATGGACTATCAGGAAATTACTGACCGTCGAGAAAGTCACAAATATAACCGACAAGCTAATGGGCCCTTCACAGGAAAAGGTTTTTTGCCATAAAACGGGGAAAACTGAAACCCAGCAAATGAGTAAAAAAGTGTATATTCACTAACAAAAAAAATAGTGTACGCACACAACTTACACAACAATAGTCTGGGATTACTCTATTACGTAATACAGTTTTTGTGATTGTATCTTGCAGCTTTAGTTATTTTTAATTAAAAGAGGCTTTAAAAGGACAGAAAGAACGTGTTGGACTACGCTAGAGATCGTTCTGTTAGCACAGTCTTTACTTTGTAATCACTTTCGTTGACTTCGGCAACTCTCAACTAAAATCTCCAACCTAACCGAGACAATGTGCTACGATACAGCCGAGATCATGACAAGAGAATGGGCTACATCACACTCGAAGTAAATGTATATAGGTAAGGATCCCCATGACCTGTATACGTCTGTTATAAAAAATCTCCAAGCCACTCTCCTCAAATAGACCGCAATCTTCTCTTGACCTTCAACTGTTACTATTTCAGAATTAAAAACCAGATTCAAAGAAAATTTGGCTACAAGGCACAAAACTAGAAAAATAAAAATAATAAAAGTGAGAACGTGAAACATGTTAGCAATAACCATAAACAGGAGATTTTACAGAAAATAAAATTGAGAATGGAAATTATTAATATTATCGACCGTTTAGGAACTCTAGGCTACGAAAGGGATGAAAACACATATCGAATAAGTGGTGGAAGAGTTAGTGTGTTTTAAGATTAAATCCAAACAAGAATTAGAGAAAAACATATCGACGGAAGGCCTCTATTACGAAAAATTGCTAAATCTCGAGACAAATTGTGTTCTTCTGTATTTGATGAAATGTTTTGGCCCCTAGTACGGATGAAACAGTATCTGCAATATCAACAGGAACTTCGGATATGTGTTTCATATTTCATCCAAGCCTGCAGTCTATAAATATTTAAACAAAATACCACTACAGGGGAATTACTTACGGAGTAGTTCTTGGTAAAGAAACACAGGACACAATTACGTATGTGGGCTTAATACGAACTACAACTGTGTTTATAAATCGCTATAGTTGCCTTGGACTAACGACGAGCAAATATCAATATAACCTGTACGCTTTTCAAAGCTGTTATCCATGAAAAAGCCAAACTACGTATCGTGAACAAAATACAATTTAACACCGAAACAATGACATTAGCTGACAATGGGCACAGACTTTAGTCAATGGGCACTGTTGAAAATTTGTGCCAGACCAGGATTAGCACCCGAGTCCCCTGGTTACTAGGGAGAGGCAATGATCACTGTGTCCGAATTACACAGTGGTCAACAGAATATCACGAACTGCCCGAGCATGCCGTTCGTTAGATCCAAATTCTCAATTTCTCCATAGACTGCTAATGCACTGCTCCTTGAACATAATCCTCCTCCCCCTAATTATACAGTACATGGCCAAAAAAACAGACACCGAATATATGCAAACTTGGCCTTACGAACATTGCAGACGTCGTCTATGTAACACACGTCAAACTTCAAAGAATTTACCAATTCGTTGCATTGTTTACTATAGACCACAAATCAAGTAACGTAAAAAAAGCACTGCGTCTATTGAGATCATGATTCAGAGTTTAAAAAAAACTAATAAGTCGCCTACATATTACAGTTGCTGCCAAAAGAGGAGAACCATTATTTTCCCACAAAAGGAAATATAGTTAAAATGACGCTTCTATTTCGGTTAGTTTATGCGGTTACTAAAATTTGCCGTGAAAGTTACATAGTGGACTCTACCCTCCCCCCACCAGAAACGTAGTTATCGTGGCTGTTGTGAGACTTTTGTACACAGTTAGAGAAAGTGTGTTAAATGTGGCGCGGACGGAAACACTAGGCTACGCTACAGGGCAATCTGCTCGCACAACGTTTAGTCGGCATTCATAATCGTTGGCGTAAACAACTCTCAATCAAATTAACACCTTCCAACCTAACTTAGATCTCGGGCTACACTACCAATCGGCCTGTCATCACAACCAAATATTCATTGAGTGGGGGTGGGGGGATATCCTGTATCTCTAGGAAAAACTGTCAGTTTTGTCAGACTCAACAGCAAGATTTACCAATGGTAAACACTTTTTAGACGGCTCGTAATTTTAGAATAGTCCTCTTCGTCTTACTTGGCATAAATTGTTCGCTGGCGTCCCAGCAGCTAGCTCCCTCAGTGTCTGCTTCTGCCATCGCACCACGCCAGTCTGCTGTTGTCCTAGCAGACCGAACGCACCGCACATCCGACACCTTCGGAACCACTCACTGGCCAGTTAGCAACTGAGCGGAACACTGTTTACATCGTGAAAGGAAAACTATGCAAAGATGTACACTTAAATGGCACGACTGAGTAGCACACACACAGTAATATCTGAGGAATGTCCTTCGACACGCGCAGAACGAAAGTCTTCTCGCGAACGTACAGCGTCTCTGAAAAAAAATCTAGTGACTATATTCCGGCGTTACGCCCAGGTTCTCATACAAATGAGCAAAAAAGGGTAAATTTGAAATTTTTTTTGAGACAATGAAAATACATTCGAACGATCTGTTTGGGAATTACGAGTGACAATACTATGAGCTTAATTTTAGATTTTCAATAAAAAATGGCGCCCGTAATTATGATTTGATCAAGGGCTTGCGAGACTGGAGTACGCAGAGTGCGTGCAGTGTGGCACCTCAGATGTTACCTGAATTCAATTTCTCTGAAATTGAAAATGGATTACATCAGTCGATAATACATAAAATTAATGGGAGCGCATACCTAACCGCAATGAAACAACCTTAAATTTAACGATACAGTGCTAATTCGAACTTTGAGTTCGATTTTGAGGGGTATGTTTCACTCCTTATGCCTACACAAAAATTAGTTAATATTAACAAATGTCATAATATAGCTATAAGTTCCTAAGAAAAGTGTTTACTTTTAGGGGTCAGAGGTAGAAGTTAAGAGATCGAACCACTTTTAATTTATGCTGCATGCCGTTCTGAGAAAATCGTTACTCGAAAAAAACAAGTGTTCAAAGTTTAGGGAAAACATTTAGTTATATTATTACTTCGATTTGCATGAACTGAGTGTTACACATATATTCTTAATGTCGCTGAAAACGAATCTGAAGTCAGATTTTCAATATTCAAAACAGCTAATCCAATACGGAGGGCAAACGATTATGTTTTGACCAATTTTTACCAAAAATGTATTTTCGTTATTTACGTTTAGTCTGCAATTCAAGGAGTATTTATCAGCCCTTCCTCTACCTCTGATTGTTCCTAGACAGCAACTTCCTGTTCTTCTTGGCAGGAAAAGCCGATCTGTCTAAGCTGGATATGCAGCACTCGGCAGCCTGCACTTGATATTCGTCCGTATTTTCGGTGAGTATGTTTGCATGCATTCTGCAGTATGAATCCTTTTGAGCACGTGCGACACGGGACGAGTTATCATCTACATCTATATGGATACCCTGCAAAACACATTTAAGTGCCTGGCAAAGGGTTCATCGAATCACCTACACAACTGATAATTAATTGAAACCCTCAGCTGCCGACAGGTGTTGTTGATATACTTCGATGGGGACAGCTGAAAAGTGTGCCGCTACTGGGACTCGAACCCAGGATCTCCTGCTTACAAGGCAGACGCTCAATCCATCTGAGCTATCGAGGGCACAAATGAACAGCACGACTGCAGGAATTTATCCCTCGCACGCTTCCCGTGAGACTCACACCCCGAACCGCCCACAATCCGATTACGTAATGTACTTAATAGGTATTTGTCCATCCACTCATTACTGGCTCACACTAAGGTGACGATTCCCGTAAGATTTCCGGTAGCCTGTGCGCATTCGCACAGACGAAGGTCAATGGCTGGGTGACGTTTAACCATAGATATGAAGATAGTAACTGTTCTAGAAAGAACAGGCGCCACTGACGACCGTGCAGCTCTTCTAGAATACATGATAGACCGGCCGATGTGGCCGAGCGGTTGTAGGCACTTTAGTCGGGAGCCACGCGACCGCTACGGTCGCAGGTTCAAATCCTGCCTCGAGCATGGATGTGTGTGATGTCCTTAATTTAGTTACGTTTAAGTCGTTCTAAGTTCTAGGAAACTGATGACCTCAGATGTTAAGTCCCAAAGTGCTCAGAGCCATTTGAACCATCAGTCCGTATGTTTGCACACTACTTACAGTAACTTATGCTAAGGACAACACACACACAACCATGCCCGAGGGAGGACTCGAACCTCCAACGGGGGGAGCCGCGCGAACCGTGACAAGGCGTTGGACACATGGCGGGTACCCCGCGCGGCTCATGGCAGCCGTGACACTGCTTCAAACAATGGACTGTAGAAACTTTTGTAAAGCACGAATTAAAAAAAAAAAACCTTTCCGTTTCAGGAGTCTAGACAAGTACACCTTTAAAAAATGCAACTACAAAGAAATTGAATTTTCGAACGGGGCAGGGCTTAAAACTTTGAAGAGTTAAATTTTAATGGCCGTTCTCTTGTATGCAAATAGTTTCACAGTAGAAATTTCTCTAGTTTTATTTATTTATTTATTTTTTGCTGTAGGTAAAGAAGGATAGGATTGTGAGAAGGGGGAAGGGGGGGGGGGGAGGAATCTCGCCTCTCCCACCTTGGAATTCTCAGTACAGAATTTTTATTCATTACGAGATTCTCAGCCACTTGCAGAAGTGATTTCGCGTGATTCTGCAAAACTTTTCCTTTAGCCAATCGTAGCAACTATAGGATTCCGTTCCTGCTGCATGACATGTCTCGGAACTTAAACTGACCAACTTATTTGCATAAAGAGCTAGCTTATCATCCGCTTCTTTACTTACTTAGACCGTTCATGGTCTGCAAAGCATTTTTTCTTTAATCGTTTTTTTATGTCTTTTATAAACTGCAACACTTTCTAAACTTTTCTAAACTTAACGCCGTTGAAGCATGGTCTTTTGCTGAATGACCAAAAAGCAATGCTGACAGCTGGGGTCCAAGGTTTTTGTTAATCAAGCCGTTTGTATTCTTGTTTGTATAACGCATATTTCTTTATATCTAATTGAGAAGTGAAATACCGGTTTTCGTAGATGCAGATTTAAAATATTTTAATATAACGCAATAAATATTTCATTAAAATTTTCATCCCCTTATGCTCGAAGTTAAAAACCAGTGAAACACGTAGTTTTTAAAAATTGTAACAGATTAGCCGAATACGAATTGTCAGATATGCTTTCATAATGCTTTCATAATGAACCATTTTCAGAAACGTGGAGCCGGATCTGGGGGTGAATTTCCTTCTCTCCGAGACACCCGGCTTCTTCTTCGACTTAGCCGGCAAACAGGCCGAGGACGCCGGGTGGGGACCGAATATGCAGCAGTTTGTGGATGGCGACGTCGTCACTAGCTGTTGCCTTCGTGCGGGCCTCTTGTGTAAAGGGGGAGCCAACCGTGGCCAAGTGAAGGTCTGTATTCCACAGGAACGAGTTAGCATGGCACTGAGATATTTCCACGAGTCGGCGGACGGGGGTCATTTGGGGTTCTTCAAGACCTTGAACCGAGTTCAGGAATACATGTTTTGGCCCAACCTATATCGCGATGGCAGGCGATTTGTTGGCAACTGTGTCCAGTGTAAGCGTGGTAAGCCCGATGTTGGGCTGCACAGAGAACTACTACAGTCGCTTAGGGAGCAGTGTCCTCTGGACCGCGACTCAAAGATCGAAACAACGATCAACGGAAACTGGCGCCAGAAACGCACCAGCTCACTCTATTTCATCCCCTTAGGGGTTGAACTTCCAAAAACACCGAAACACGTATTTTCTTATTTGTAGCCTTGAAGTCAAATACCAATTTTCGTAGATGTAGCCTTAAAAATACTTTCATAGTTCTTCCATAATTATTTATCTCAAAATAAAATGTTCATCCACTATTTCACCTCATAGAGGTTAAATTCCCAAAGATACTGGAACACATATTTCTTTATTTCTGACCTAGAAACCAGATACAAATGTTCGTATGCCTAGCTTCAAAATTACCTTAATAGCTACATGATTCAGAAATCCTTTCATGTCCTGCGTCTCCCCCTTAGAGGTGGAATTTTGAAATATGCAGTATAAGCGGTATAAGATCAACACTCTTTCCAAATCTCAAGGTTTATTTTCATTGGCGGTCTGGACTGTGTGAGTTTCATAGTAATAGTCCTCCACACACACACACACACACACACACACACACACACACACACACACACACACACACCACTACCAATGCCACCACCACCTCCTGGGGAAATTTCTGCAGACGCCCTTGTTCCACTGCAGTCATGTTTTGCCGACGACCTACATTTAGCAGCGTGGGAGGGATAGTGTCGTGCAACAGACAGTATACTCAGTAGACAACGAACTGTTCGTTGTGAAATCAGCGACATATTAACCGAGACTGACACAGAAGGTGCTGAAGGTGAAGCACACTAGACTCGTGTCTACCACGGCTTCAAATAGTATCGATTTACTATGAACGGAAGTTCCGAAAAGTGAGCAAGTAATTTTACAGTAAATTCAGTACCGATGGTGAGGATATACAACGAAAAACATTTCTATAAAATTTCAGAAATAATGAAATATTCCACTCAAGTCGCTTGACAGAAAACGCAATGGATATGCTTGCACTTAAGACGGAAGGCCCTACGTGCTTACGCAGGCTTACGACAGATCGCAAAATTCGGCAGTAGGCGTAAGGCAACCTCGTGTGCTGCCATCTGTTGTTGATGCCAGGCATCAAGGTCTCAGTAGTACGACCATCCACTGGAGAGTAGTTTGCTTTGTAAGCACTCCGTCTTCAGGCCACGAGTGACCTACTGGGACAGCACCATCCGACCGCCGTGTCATCATCCGTGGAGGATGCGAACAGGAGGGGCGGGGGTCAGCACACTGCTCTCCCGGTCGTTATGTTGGTATTTTTTGACCGGAGCCGCTACTATTGGGTCGAGTAGCTCCTCGATTGGCATCATGAGGCTGAGTGCACCCCGAGAAATGGCAAGAGCGCATGGCGGCCTGGATGATCACCCATCCAAGTGCCTTCAACGCCCGACAACGCACTTAACTTCGGTGATCCCACGTGAACCGATGCAACCTCCGCGGCAAGGCCGTTGCCGCAGATATTTTACAGTAGTTGCTTACGTTTCATAATTATCTAGTTTACGGGGAAAATGTAAAAAAGGCGATTGTCACCGAAGCTACAACTAATCTGAATTTCTGGTTAGTTATCAAGTGGTCTTGTGTGCGAGCCTGAATTTTTCATCCTTTGCGGTGGGAATGATTCAAACCCGTCATGTTCTTCTTATGAAGTGTTCTATTTATTTTGCACACAATGATCGTTTGTAGTTGTCTTGAGTTACTAGGTTGATAAATTTTTGTTTGGCGCACGTATCATAACTGAGATTTGCGCTTAATGGCTGAAGGTGAATTAGCGTAATGAGTAGTAGCGAATGTTACAGTAACATGTTTGTAAATTATTTCAGGTAAATTACGTTAGTCGTGTAATATTATCCGTATACCAGTACAGTATATGGGCCAATTACGTTAGTCATGGAATACTATCCGTATAAGACTATGTCACCTTGGTGTCCCGGAATTTGCTTCAATTTTGGAATCCACGAAAGAACTGGAAATTTTCCTTTACACAGCTTTCCATATAATTTCTATTACAGTGATTCAGTCTTGCCTGTCACTCGACTTTTCTGACTGTGAAATAAATTCTATCGCTCAGGTGCTTATTACCTCTTCGTGTTTCCATTTGCCGATATTGCGCATAAACACATATCTCAAAGTTGCTATGGACATTGATGGAGCGACACACTTTTCTATGGCGACACTGCAGTTTATAGATAGAAAAACCGACCAGTTAAAACGACATGGGTATTTTAGTTCTGAATAACCGATGTCTTTCAGTATTTGTTTGCTCTCGGTTATAACAAGTATCTTTTCATTTTTTCCTGATAACCACGTAAAAACAGATATATCAATTAGCCACAGATGTCGTAGTAAAATTTTTAGTTTTCAAATAAACCTTTTTAAAAAAAGACGAGTAATTTTTATTCGTAAGATTTCCATAGCACTGAAATACGGCGTTATTACAGAAAAAAATGGGAAAAGTTATGTATGCCACTTTAATAACACTGCTGATAGAAACGAGCAACAAATGGATTGGTCCAACATTGCCGAGACAATACTGTGCCTGTTATACAAGCAGAGCGCGAGACTGGACACAGTTTCTCGCTGTTGTCGAACGTCAGTTGTAACATAGAATGGCACCATCTGGAAGTCTGGAAGTATTTTACGATATGCGGTACGAGTGAAGAACAAAGTTAGATTTGGTCGACTTGCGACATCATACAAGGAAAAAAGTTAAAATTTAACAAATCATTCATAGTTCTGGATAAAAGTAGAAAGTGCCTGATCTGCTGCTGTGTCTACGTAGTATGCCGTTATCTGCTTTTAGCCCTTAAAAACAGAGAAATTAAAACGAAAAAGAGAGTTCTCCTGCCGCAGTTTTCACTCTTTATCGCTGGACTATACGTAATGCCTGCATAGTGCTGTGATAACCGATTACAATATAATTTTTGAGCAGAGCTTCTAAAAACTATAATCAGTAGGATAATATTGCCAGTTTTCTGTAGTATAGAAGCACTCGCCAGCAGCGAAGATCGGACAAAGTTTTATTTGACTATTTAATTTAAAGAAATTAGAATTATATTAATACCGTCAGTTGCTCGCGGGCGTTGATAACTATCAACGTGGACAAGTGAAAATGTGTGCCGCGACCGGGACTCGAACCCGGGATCTCTTGCTAAAATGACAGACGCTCTATCGATCTGAGGCACAGAGGACACAGTGTATGGTTCGACTGCAGGGACTATCTCGCGCACGCCTCCTGCGAGACTCACATTCTCACCTTGAATGTCCATACACTACAGTCGTAGAGTCCCACTCCAACACACTCATTCCTCGTGGAAGACATGTCCATATCAATATAAGTATATGGTTCTGGCAATACCAGCCATGACCTTCTTCTGTGAAGATGCACACGTATTCCCCGAACTGGACTTGGTAAGAATGTGTTCCACGAGTAATGAGTGTGTCGGTGTGGGACACTACGAATGTAGTGTGTGGACATGCAAGGTGAGAATGTGAGTCTCGCGGGAGGCGTGCGCGAGATAGTACCTGCAGTCACACTATCGTCTGTGCCCTCGGTGGCTCAGATGGGCAGAGCACCTGCCATGTAAGCAGGAGATCCCGGGTTCGAGTCCCAGACGTGCACACATTGTCACCTGTCGCCGTTGATATATATCGACACACGTGAGCAGCTGACGGTATTAATATAATTCTAATTTCGTTCTGAACGGCTGCAGGTCATCATAAGGGTATTTAATTTGACATTTTGGTGCCATTTATCAAGAAACTGAGAAAGTAAAAATTGTTTAATCTTTGTTTGATTTCTACGTTTACTAGAGAAAATAATGTAAATAAAAGACTGAAAATCGGTTATTACAAGAACTGGTATTGTGACGGGCTTTAACAATTAGCTTAAAGAAGGGTTGGGAAACTGATAAGAGCCGAAAACCAGTTATTTCAGCGATAACCAACATTCCCACTGGTGTTCTGAGTGGTAAGATTGACGCACAAGGACAACAAGAACAGTTTCTCAGAAAGGTTACTGGAGCTCTGATGTTCTCAAAATGAACGGGCCAGCCATTGGCGTCTGCGAGGGTGAAGGGGAGGGGGAGGGGAGGAGGTCGGGAGGGGAGGATAGGCAAAAGGGCACTTTCACCCATCGCCCCCAACCCTCCCTGGAATCTGGAGTAAAGAGTTTTTATTCGTTACAGTATACTCTTCCAGATAAGAATTCTCCACAATACTGATAAACCTTAGCTTTGGCCAGTTGTAGCGCTTATAGAGTTAGGGTCTTGTAGCTTGATGCACCTCGTAACTGACCAGCTGATTTGTACACAGAGTGCCAGTTTCAGAATCATGCACTCCAGCCCCGACGCGCCTTCCCCCCTCCCCACCACTGGAAATATTTCTGCAGACTCCAGTCTGCCACTGTGCATATATTTTGATAACATCCTGGTTTTAATAGCATCGAAGGAACAGCATTGTGCAGTAAAAGGGTAGACCTAGCACAGAACACACCATTCACAATGAAACGCATCACTTAGTAGATGGTGAAGTACTCTGAAGCTAGCCAGATAGAAACAGAACCTCCTGGCACTGCATCTAACCCAAATTCTAATCTTACACTAATCTCTTGTATGTACCTACCACGCCCTCAAAGAGCCAACGATTTACTATTATCAGAAGTTCCGAAAAATGAGGAAGAAATTGACCCACACTTTTTTGCGTTGTTTATTATTTCGATTACACCATAAAGGGAATGGACTTGTAGCCACAGGTTACACAAGCGATAGATGGTTTAAAATACATAAAAAGAGATGACAATAAGAAACGCTTTTTAAAAACACAATGATGCACGGCTTTTACGATTTTTACAGGAAAAAAATGGATGACAAAATAAAGGTTTTTCAAAAATACGCTGGTAGACAATATTGGGGATTTTTTATCTTTATAGATGACTAGCGGAAAAGCTTGGTGTTGACCAGGCATTTATTTAGAGCTGTGCGTCCACGTCCGTACTATGCAGCGTCTGGCCTTGTCCTGAGTTTTTATGACGTATCTCCCGAAATATGTGTCGTACAATGATATAATTTTGTAGGTACATTCAGCGTCATATGCGGATACTGTCTGCAAAATTTATTGCGAATATAGTAGCAAAGAAGTAACAAATTTAAATGTCACGAATGCTGTGATGCCCACACACTTGGGTGTAACTAATGTACACGGGATGCTTGGCACGATCATTATGGCTACCATCACCTGTGGTCGTAATTGGGCCAGCTGTGTCGACGTAGTGAAAATATAAATGTGCATAACATGGTAAACGTCCATTCTTCCCAGCCATCAGACCTGAACTACGATCAAAAATATCATAAAAAGTGGTAGGGGCAATGGCCTTGCCGCAGTGGATACACCGGTTCCCGTCAGATAACTGGAGTTTAGCACTTTCGGGCGTGGTCGGCACTTGGATGGGTGACCATATGGGCCGCTATGCGCTGTTGGCATTTCTCGGGTTGCACTCAGCCTTCCGATGCCAATTGAGGAACTACTCGTCCGAATAGTAGCGGCTCCAGTCAAAGGAAACTACCACAACGAGTGGGAGAGCCAGCTCCTCCTCCACCCTCAGTGAGAATGACGTGGCGGTCGGATGGTCCTGATTGGCCACTTGTGACCTGAACACGGAGTGCTTTTTTAAAGTAGTACTCCCTACATAAAACTGACAGTCTAGGCTCAGGGACTGTCCACGGTAAATGCTGCAATGGACCTACGAATACTATTAAAATAACGGTTTGAGTTCTCTTTAATTGTCCAATCATCTGAAGTGAGTCCTTATTGCAGTACGCTGAAAAATAGATTTTATGTTAATGGCGGATAAATTTTATGTGAATGGCGGCAAATTAACTTTACCCTAGTGACACACAAGGTCAATGCCGTACTATCACGTAAAGTATTCTCAGATCGAAATGTTTTGCATTACAAAATCTCCAATGTAGATTCATAATACCGCAATTATAATTCTCAAAATAATTTGGAGCTACGTTCAATGCATATTTAAATGCATCTTTCAAAACAATACCAGAATTCTCATTAGATCATCATTATCAATGGCTAGAGTATTCCTATTATTTCGTCTACCAAAAACCGCGTCTCACTATGGCTTCTTCAGTACGCTGTTTTGTTTTCCACTGTTGACAATAGAAACGATCTGGCAGATGTGACATTGTAGATGCGCAGTATGCGTGTCTTAATGCAAATAAACCGTCTGGAACATTTACCCTTGAACGTCCCTAGAATGGGATTTCATGGAACGTTATTACTTTCCTGTGTCCATTTCCATCACAAAAGCTGATCGCCACGACTGGGGAAGGGGAGGAGGGGGTGGGCTGAAAGTTGGCAGCAGTGGCAGAAAAACCGAAGAAAACCTCACGTTTTCGTCATTTGTTTTCATAATGAAGTAGTGCCAATTCATCACATCGCACGCTTTTCTCTCGGAAACGGTAAAATTCATCGTCTGGATATCAATGTCGCCTGCTGAGGTATGCAGTCGCACCACTCTGTCCGAAATAGGTTCTAAGCTGATGCAGTCGACAAGTAACATCGAAATATATCGTCACCTAGAAATACATCGACACCTCGAAATAAATCCACACCTCGAAATAAATCGCCACCTCGAAATAAATCGCCACCTCGAAATAAATCGCAACACTCGAAAAATCGCAACCTCGAAATAAATCGACACCGTGAAATAAATCGAAACCTCGAAATAAATCGACACCTCCAAACATCCGCTACACCGAAATGAGTCGATATCCCGAAGTATATCGACATCTAGACGCATTTCGGCTTACCATATAGACCGAAATCTCGATGCTAGTCGACATATCGAGATAAATTGAGGTACAGAAATAAATCGATATCTCGAAATATATTGGTACCACGTAATATAAAGATATCTCTCAAAATAGCGATATCTAGAAATTTATGGATTACTAGAGATATGGAGGTACCTTGAATTATATCGATATCTCGATAAAAATCGATATCTGTAGTACACCAATACATGGAAATATATCGATACCTGGAAATATATAGACAACCTTAATTGTGTCGGTATATCAAAATAAATCGATATCTCGATATAATCGGATACTCTAAATCAATCGATATCTCGAAATAAATAGACTCCTCAATATAGATAGATATCTCGAAATAAATCGATATCATGGTTTAATGTGCGCATCAACGTAAGTCGATATATCGAATTGAATCGATAATGGGAAAAGTATGGACGTCTCAAAATAAATCTGTACCCCTAAGAAAACGATTATCGAAATAAATAGATATAACGAAATATATCGCTATCTTGATAAATACCATTATCTAGTGGTCGGATAAATGTTTCAAGATGACATGACATAACAGTATAGTCTACATACATGAAAATACGTTGGATTTTCAATATATCGATAGATTTCTAGACCTCGGGAAAAAAAATCTTTGATCCGACCTCGGGGCAAAAACGCAGACCTCGGGAAAAAACGTCGACCTCGGGGAAAAACGCCGACCTTAGGGCAAAAACGCCGACCTCGGGGAAAAACGCCGCCCTCGGGGCAAAAACGCCGACCTCGGGGAAAAACGCCGACCTCGGGGGAAAACGCCGACCTCGGGGAAAAACGCCGACCTCGGGGAAAAACGCCTACCTTGGGAAAAACGACGACATCGTGGAAAAACGCCGACCTTGGGGAAAAACGACGACATCGTGGAAAAACGCCGACATCGGGGAAAAACGCCGACCTCGGGGAAAAACGCCGACCTTGGGAAAAACGACGACCTCGGGAAAAACGACGACCTCGGGAAAAACGACGACCTTCGGAAAACTGCTGACCTCAGGAAAAATCCAGTTCCATTAATTTACATAGACAATAATGTTAGTTACCATTAGGTTCTCAAAATGCAATCAAATTCCTGGTATTTATCACCTCACACAAAAAGTGGTCATGACAGAAAAGTCTCGTTCTTTAGAAAGTTTAGAATGAGATGTTCTAAATAATGCAGATAATCCATTTACAATAATCTACAAGCACTGCACAATGAGAAGAGACTGTCAACCAGAGCACTTTGAAATAGTGCACAGCCAGGAAGACAGAGGTTGCATTGCTGTTTATAATCCTCTGGTGCTTGAGATTCAGAATCCAGGATTGCCTCGAATGAGAACAGCACGAATGAATGTCCTGCACCAGTATAGAACTTACTCTGGAACTCCACAGAAAATCACAAGGCACAATTATATCACATCATTTTCAGCAAACTACAGAAGCCTCTAGTGGACATAACAACGTCGTCACCTCCTTCACTAGTGAAAGATCTTAGTAGCTATTGAGTCAAGAGTAGGTGGCCAATTAATAATTTGTTGTTCAAAGCTAACTTCAGTGTATATGGGAATACTCAGTGGACATCTTTAACCATCATATTTTACTGTCTAAGATATGTCAACTTCCCAGACTATAAGTATAAGCAGAGCTTGGTCTTTACCAATCCGAGATTGTTTAGAATAGGTATCAATGGAATCAGATCCACTGGGCATTTAGAGCAACCTGCTTTAAACAATATGAGCAGGCAATAGACACAGACACAGAATTTGAAATTTCTCTGTGAAGCGGTTACCTTCATCGTCTTCAAACTTACTTTGTGTGCTGCGGTATGCGGAGGCACTAATAGCAACACAGTAAAACACAGAAGAAACTTATAAGTTGATGTAATCAGCCAGTAAGAAGCAGTAAAATTCAAGTTTTAGTAATCGATTATTGACTTATTATCCGGCTTTGGTGCCTCAGACATGTCCGACGACCTTAAGATTTGGCATGAAACGAAGTCTGGAAGACACGTTACACGATAGAATTGGAAAAGTGTTCATGTGTTGTAAAAACCTAAGAAATCGTCCCGTTTTCGTCAATTGCCGTCGAATCGACGTAATGACATATCGTCACATTGGATGCTTTTCTCTATAAAACAGTTACATTTATCGTCTGGAAACTTATGTCCCTTGCTGCGGCATGCGGAGGCACTAATAGCAACTCCATAGAACACAGAAGAAGCTTCTAAGTTATTGGTTCAAATGGCTCTGAGCACTATGGGACTTAACATCTGTTTTCATCAGTCCCCTAGAGCGTAGAACTCCTTAAACCTAACTAACCTAAGGACATTAAACACATCCATGCCCGAGCAGGATTCGAACCTCCGAGCGTAGCAGTCCCGCGGTTCCGGACTGAGCGCCTGAACTTCTTGACCACCGCGGCCGGCTCTAAGTTGATGTAATCGGCCAGTAAGAAGCAGTACAATTCAAGTTTTAGCTATCGATTATTGACTTATTAGCCGCCTATGGCGCCAGGGATATGACTGACGACGTTACGATTTTGCATGAAACGAGGTCTGGGAGCCACGTTACACGAGAATGTGTAAAAACTGATCATATGTAGTAAAAACTTAAGAAATCCTCCCGTTTTCGGCATCTACTATCGAATCGACGAAATACCAGATCGCCACAATGGCCGCTCTTCTCTCTGAAACGGTTACATTTATCGTGGGCAAAGCTATGTCGTGTGCTGCGATATGCGGAGACACTAAAAGCACCATAGTAGAACACAGAAGAAGCTTCTAAGTTGATGTAATAGCCAGTAAGAAGCAGTACAATTTAAGTTTATTTATCGATTTTTGACTTTTTAGCCTTCTTTGGTGCCTTGGATATCAGCTAGGTCCTTACCATTTTGCATGCAGGGACGACTAGCAGCCACGTTGCACGGGAGAATGTGAAAAGTGATCATATGTAGTAAAAACCTAAGAAGTCCGCCAGGTTTCGTCATTTGCTATCGAATCGACTTTATGTCAGTTCGTCACATTGGCCGCTCTACACTTTGAAACGGTTACATTTATCGTGTGGAAGGCTATGTCGCGTGCTGCGATATGCGGAGACACTAATAGCACCATAGTAGAACACAGAAGAAGCTACTAAGTAGATGTAATAGCCTGTATGCAGCAGTAAAATTCAAGTATAGTTATCGATTTTTTTACTTTTTAGCCTTCTCTGGAGCCTTGGACATGAGCTAGGACATTAAGATTTTGCATGCAGGGAGGTCTAGCAGCCACGTTGCAGGGGACAATGAGAAAAGAGTTCATATGTAGTAAAAACCTAACAAATCCGACCGTTTTCGTCATTTGCGATCGAATCGATTTAATGTCAGATGGTCACATTGGCCGCTCTTCTCTCTGAAACGGTTACATTTATCGAGTGCAAAGCTATGTCGCGTACTGCGATATGCGGAGACACTAAAAGCACCATAGTAGAACACAGAACAAGCTTCTAAGTTGATGTAATATCTAGTAAGAAGCAGTACAATTCAAGTTATCGATTTTGACTCTTTAGTCGGCTTTGGGGCTTGGACATGAACTACGAACTTAAGATTTTGCATGCAGGGAGGACTAGCAGCCACGTCGCACGGGAGTATTTGAAACCTATTTATATGTAGAAAAAACCTAAGAAATCCGCCCGTTTTCGTCATTTGCTATCGAATCGACTTAATGTCAGATGGTCACATTGGCCGCTCTTCTCTCTGAAACGGTTACATTTATCGAGTGCAAAGCTATGTCGCGTACTGCGATATGCGGAGACACTAAAAGCACCATAGTAGAACACAGAAGAAGCTTCTAAGTTGATGTAATATCCAGTAAGAAGCAGTACAATTCAAGTTGTCGATTTTGACTCTTTAGTCGGCTTTGGGGCTTGGACATGAACTACGAACTTAAGATTTTGCATGCAGGGAGGACTAGCAGCCACGTCGCACGGGAGTATTTGAAACCTATTTATATGTAGAAAAAACCTAAGAAATCCGCCCGTTTTCGTCATATGCTATTGAATCGATTTAATGACACAACGTCACATTGGCAGCTCTACTCTCTGAAACGGTTACATTTATCGTGTAGAAGGCTATGACGCGTGCTGCGATATTCGGAGACACTAAAAGCACTATAGTAGAACACAAGAAGATTCTTAGTTGATGTAATAGCCAGTAAGAAGCAGGACAATTCTAGATTAGTTATCGATTTTTTACTTTTTAGCCTTCTTTGGAGCCTTGGACCTGAGCTAGGACCTTAAGATTTTGCATGCAGGGTCTAGCAGCCACGTTCCAGGGGACAATGAGAAAAGTGTTCATATGTAGTACAAACCTAACAAATCCGCCCCTTTTCGTCATTTGCTATCGAATCGACTTAATGTCAAATGGTCACATTGGCCGCTCTTCTCTCTGAAACGGTTACATTTATCGTGTGCAAAGCTATGTCGTGTACTGCGGAATGCGGAGACACTAAAAGCACCATAGTAGAACACAGAACAAACTTCTAAGTTGATGTACTAGCCAGTAAGAAGCAGTGCAATTCAAGTTATCGATTTTGTACTTTTTAGCCGGCTTTGGGGCACTGGACATGAGCTAGGAACTTAAGATTTTGCATGCAGGGAGGACTAGCAGCCACGTTGCACGGTAGTATGTGAAAAATATTCATATGTAGTAAAAACATAAGAAATCGGCCCGTTTTCGTCATTTGCTATCGAATCGAGTTTATGTCAGATCGTCGCATTGGCTGCTCTACACTCTGAAACGGTTACATTTATCTTGTGCAACGCTATGTCGCGTGCTGCGATATGCGGAGACACAAAAAGCACCATAGTAGAATACAGAAGAAGATTCTACGTTGATGTAACAGCCAGTAAGGAGCAGTACAATTCAAATTTATTTATCGATTTTTGACTTTACGCGTTACATAACTTGTAGGAACATGAAAAGTATTGACCTTGACGCTCTAACAGCCGATTGCTCAGAAATCTCATGGCATCAAATAATCAGAGAACCTTCAATCGACGGCAAAATTAATGAACTTGGTGATAAAGTCTTTGCCCTCTATGACAAACATGCACCTGCGCACACAGTCCGTGTAAGAAAATCTCCTGCTCCATGGCTGACAGCTGAATTACGTCAAAGGATGACTAATAATGATGCTGCCCACAGGCGTTTCAAGGCAGATCCGAAAACCGAGCGTTTCGAAGAATATAGAAAGCTACGGAACAGAGTGAAACAATGCATTCGCAATGCCAAAATCAGGCACGCTCGCTCCCTTGTATGCAGCGATCTGAAACCCACGACTCTATGGAAGAATCTCCGTAGCTTGGGGGTCGGAAAGGCAAAATCGGAAACTACTTTTCATGTGTCAGCTAACGAATTAAATGAATTCTTCTCTGCACCTCTGATTACCAGCACGGCTGATAATTACCGTCCACAAGAATCCCAAAACAGGATAACTAACAACGATGCCTTCCATCTAAAACATGTAACAACAAATACGGCAAGAATAGCAATAATGAGAATCTCTTCTGATGCAATAGGCAACGACATTATCGGTATAACCATGATTAAGAATGTTGCCGATATCTTAGTACCTGTCTTAACTGACATATTTAATTTTTCCCTCGTGAACAGAATATACCCCACTGCATGGAAAAGAAGCATAATTCGACCCATCCCTAAGATCGAAAACCCGCAACTGCCTAGTGATTACCGACCAATTAGCATACAGCGAGCTGTTTCCAAAGCACTTGAATATATTGTTCATGACCAAATCACTGAACACTTGCATGAATTCAGTCTATATGACAAATTTCAATCTGGTTTCCGTAAACATCACAGCACAAACACTGCTCTAATTAAAGTAACTGATGACCTGAAATATGCCATCGACAATCGAAAGGCAACAATATTGACGCTACTGGACTTCAGCAAAGCTTTTGACACTGTTAACTTTGACATATTACTCAGAAAAGTGCAACAGCTTAATTTCTCTGATAGTGCAATGAGATGGTTTGAAAGCTACTTAAAAGACAGACAGCAATGTGTTGTCTGCGCAAATGAAAAATCTTCCTCGAAACATGTTTCTTCGGGAGTGCCACAAGGATCAGTCTTAGGACCACTGTTGTTTTCGTCGGTTTTGTCCTCCTGTAAACATATGCCGACGACCTCCAGCTCTACCTAAGCGTCAGACCTGAAGACGTAAACACTGCAATCGCTCTGATGAATGATGATCTGTCTTCAGTAGTGACATGGGCGAAAAACCAGGGGCTTAAATTAAACGCAAAAAAGACGCAAGTAATCTTAATAGCCCATCAGAAATTAATAAGTTCAGATTTCCGCGAACGGCTACCTCCTATTCTGCTCGAAGGTACTCCAATACCATATCAGAAAACAGTGAAAAACTTGGGTGTAACTTTGGACGAGCATCTCAACTGGGCGGAGAATACAGTCGCAGTGTGCCGAAAGACGTCTGCTTCTCTCTATGCTCTCAAAAAGTTTCGGAACATATTCCCACAGAACTTGAAACGCCAGCTCGTGCAAGCACTCGTTCTACTGAACCTCCACTATTGTGATGTGATTCAACAAGGCATGAGTAGTGAAAACAAAAGACGGCTAGAGCTAACCATGAATGCCTGTGTGCGTTACACCTGCAACATTCGCCGATATGATCATGTTAGTGCTTCATACTCCGAGCTAGGGTGGCTGCGGCCGGACAAACTGCGTGACTACCACACTATATGTCTACTTCACCGACTCCTCGTCGCGCAAGCACCCCAGTACCTAGCTTCAGAGATTAAAAACGTGTAATGCCATCATAATCGAAACACGAGGTCACTCTTATCTGGTATCCTAGCTGTGCCCACTCACAAAACAAAAACTTTTGCAAACTCCTTCTCAGTTGCCGCTGTTCGCCTCTGGAACAAACTGCCCCTCACCTTGAGGAAAATTCAATCTCCTGTTGCTTTTAAGAAGAAGTTGAAGCATTTCCTACTATCATCCGCATGAAAATTCTCCACAAAATTAATGTGCAAGGCCAATCCTCTCATATGTCAAATAGCAAAGCTAGCGTCTCCTATCTTGCTTCTGAGATGCCTTCCTCTTCATCTATCTCTATTAGCCACGCAGTCTTCTTTTCCTTTATATTTTCCTTAATTATGTTTCATCATGTCCCTCTATTCCTCTCCTCCCTTCACCATGAGTTCCCCCCACACTCCCTGCTGCCAGCACTCCTATCTGAAACCTTTCTCTTCAATAATGTATTTTTCGAGGTGAACCTTTCTAATTGTTTATCTCACTTTTTGTATTAGATGTAGTTTAACATGCCTACTACAACATATGACTGTAAAATAAGTAGAATGCCTGGTTAGATGTAAGAGAGGGACTGATGGCCCTAATCTTGTCAGGTTAAATAAAAAAATAAATAAATAAATAAATAAATTTGCTATCGAATCGACTTAAAGTCAGATCGTCACATTGGCCGCTCTTCGCTCTGAAACGGTTACATTTATCTTGTGCAAAGCTATGTCGCGAGCTGCGAAATGCGGAGACACTAAAAGAACCATAGTAGAACAGAGAAGAAGCTTCTAAGTTGAAGTAATAGCCAGTATAAAGCAGTACAATTAAAGTTTAGTTTTCGATTTTTGGATTTTTAGCCGGCTTTGGCGCCTTGCAAATGAGGTAGGACCTTAAGATTTTGCATGAAGGGAGGACTAGCACCAACGTTGCACGAAAGAATGTGAAAAGTGTTCATATGTAGAAAAACCTAAGAAATCCGCCCGTTTTCGTCATTTGTTATCGAATCAACTTAATGTCATATAGTCACATTGGCCGCTCTTCTCTGTGAAACGGTTACATTTATCGCGTGCAAAGCTATGTCGCGTGCTGCGATATACGGAGACACTAAAAGCACCATAGTAGAACACAGAAGAAGCTTCTAAGTTGATGTAATGGCCAGTAAGAAGCAGTACAAATAAAACTTAGTTATCGATTTTTGACTTTTTAGCCGGCTTCGGTGCCTTGGACATGAGCTAGGACCTTACGATTTTGCATGAAGGGAGGACTAGCAGAAACGTTGCACAGCAGAATGTGAAAATTGTTCATATGTAGTAAAAACCTGAGAAATCTGCCCGTTTTCGTCATTTGCTATCGAATCGACTTAATGTCAGATCGTCAAATTAGCAGCTTTTCTCTCTGAAACAGTTACATTTATCGTGTGCAAATCTTTGTCGCGTGCTGTGATATGCGGAGACACTAAAAGCACCTTAGTAGAGCACAGAAGAAGCTTCGAAGTTGATGTAATTGCCTGTAAGAAGCAGTACAATTAAAGTTTAGTTATCGATTTTTGCCTTTTTAGGGGGCTTTGGTGACTTTGACATGAGCTAGGACCTTAAGAATTTGCATGAAGGGAGGACTAGCTAACATCTTGCATGGGAGAATGTGGAGAGTGTTCATATGTAGTAAAAACCAAAGAAATCCGACCGTTTTCGTCATTTGCTTTCGAATCGAGTTAATGTCTGATCGTCACATTGGCCGCTCTTCTCTCTGAAACGGTTACATTTACCGTGTGCAAAGCTATGTCGCGTGCTTCCGAATGCGGAGACACTAAAAGCACCATAGTAGAACACAGAAGAAGCTTCTAAGTTGATGTAATAGCCAGTAAGAAGCAGTACCATTCAAGTTTACTTACCGATTTTTGACTTTTTAGCCGGCTTTGGTGCGTTGGACTTGAGCAAGGGCCTTAAGATTTTGCATGAAGCGAGGACTAGCCGCCACGTTGCATGGGAGAATTTGAAAAGATTTCATATGTAGTAAAAACCTAAGAAATCAGCCCGTTATCTTCATTTGCTATCGAGTCGACTTAATGTCAGATCGTCACATTGGCCGCTCTTCTCTCTGAAACGGTTACATTTAACGTGTGCAAAGCTATGTCTCTTGCTGCGAAATGCGGAGACACTAAAAGCACCATAATAGAACACAGAAGAATCTTCTAAGTTAATGTAATAGACAGTAAGAAGCAGTACAATTCAAGTTTTAGTTACAGGTTATAGAATATTTAGCCGTGTTCGGTGCCTTGGACATGAGCTAGTACCTTAAGATTTTGCATAAAGGGAGGACTAGCAACCCCGTTGCACGGGAGTATTTCATAAGTGTGCATATGTAGTAATAACCTAAGAAATCAGCTCGTTTTCGTCATTTGCTATCTATTCGGCTTCATGTTAGATGGTCACATTGGCCCCTCTTCTCTCTGAAACGGTCGCGTGCTGCGGAATGCGGAGACACTAAAAGCACCATAGTAGAACACAGAAGAAGCTTCTAAGTCGATGTAATAGCCAGTAAGAAGCAGTACAATTCAAGTTTAGTTATCGATTTTTGGCTTTTTAGCCGGCTTTGGCGCCTTGGACATGAGTTAGGACCTACAGATTTTGCATGCAGGGTGGACTAGCAGTCACGTTGCACAGGAGAATGTGAAAAGTGTTCATATGTAGTAAGAACCTGAGAAATCCGCCAGTTTTCGTCATTTGTCTTTGAATCGACTTAATGTCAGATCGTCACACTGGCCGCTCTTCTCTCCGAAACGGTTACATTTATCGTGTGCAAAGCTATGTCGCGTGATGCGGAATGCGGAGACACTAAAAGCACCATAGTAGAACACAGATGAAGCTTCTAAGTTGACGTAATAGCCAGTAAGACGCAGTAAAATATTAGTTTTAGCTACCGATTATTGACTTTTTAGCAGGCTTTGGTGCATTGGACATGAGCTAGGACGTTACGATTTTGCATGAAGTTAAGAATTACAGCCACGTTGCACGGGACAATGTGAAAAATGTTCATATGTTGTAAAAACCTAAGACATCCGCCCGTTTTCGTCATTTGCTATCGATTCTACTTAATGTCATATCGTCACATTAGCCGCACTTCTCCCTGAAACGGTTACATTTATCGTGTGCAAAGCTATGTCGCGTGCTGCGGAATGCGGAGACACCAAAAGCCCCGTAGTAGAACACAGAAGAAGCTTCTAAGTTGATGTAATAGCGAGTAAGAAGCAGTATTATTTAAGTTTTAGTGATCGATTTTTAAATTTTTAGCCGTCTTTGGTGCCTTGGACATGACCTAGGACCTTACGATTTTGCAATTATGGAAGACTAGCTGCCACGTTGCACAGGAGAATGTGAAAAGTGTTCATATGTAATACAAACCACAGATATCCAACCGTTTTCGTCATTTGCTATCGAATCGACTTAATGTCAGATCGTCACATTGGCCGCTCTTCTCTCTGAAACGGATACATTTATCGTGTGCAAAACTATGTGGCGTGCTGCGATATGTGGAGACACTAAAAGCCCAATAGTAGTACACAGAATAAGCTTCTAAGTTGATGTAATAGCCAGTAAATAGCAGTACAATTTAAGTTTTAGTGATCGATTTTTTAATTTTTAGCCAGCTTTGGTGCCTTGGACATGAGCTAGGACCTTACGATTTTGCATGAAGGGAGGACTAGCAGCCACGTTGCACGGGAGAATGTGAAAAGTGTTCATATGTAGTAAAAACCTAAGAAATTCGTCCGTTCTCAACATTTGCTCTCGAATTGACTTAATGTCAGATCGTCACATTGGCCGCTCTTCTCTTTGAAACGGCTACATTTATCGTGTGCAAAGCTATGTCGCGTGATGCCATATGCGGGGACACTAAAAGCACCACAGTAGAACACAGAAGAAGCTTTTAAGTTGATGTAATAGCCAGTAAGCAGCAGTGCAATTCAAGTTCAGTTATCGATTTTTGACTTTTTAGCCGGCTTTGGTGATCTGGACTGAGCTAGGACTTTACGATTTTGCATGAAGGGAGCACTAGCAGCCACGTGGCGCAGGGGAATGTGAAAAGTGTTCATATGTAGTAAAAACCTAAGAAATCCGCACGTTTTCGTCATTTGCTATCGAATCGACTTAATGTCAGATCGTCACATTGGCCGCTCTTCACTCTGAAACGGATACATTTATCGTGTGCAAAGCTATGTTGCGAGCTGCGATATGCGGAGACACTAAAAGCACCATAGTAGAACACAGAAGTAGCTTCTAAGTTGATGTAATAACCAGTAAGAAGCAGTACCATTCAAGTTTTAGTTATCGATTTTTGACTTTTTAGCCGGCTTTGGTGCCTTGGACATGAGCTACGACTTTAAGATTTTGCATGAAGGGAGGACTAGCCGCCACGTTGCACGGGAGAATGTGAAAAGTGTTCATATGTAGTAAAAACCTAAGAAATCCGCCCGTTTTCGTCATTTGCTATCGATTCAACTTTATATCAGATCGTCAAATTGACCGCTCTTGTCTCTGAAACGGTTGCATTTATCGTGTGCAAAGCTATGTTGCGTGCTGCAATATGCAGAGACACAAAAAGCACCATAGTAGAACACAGTAAAGCTTCTAAGTTGATGTAATAGCCAGTAAGTCGCAGTAGAACTCAAATTTAGATATCGATTTTTGAATTTTTAGGCGGCTTTGGTGCCTTCGACATGAGGTAGGACCTTAAGAATTTGTATGAAGGGAGGACTAGCAGCCACGTTGCTCGGGAGAAGGTGAAATGTGTTCAAATGTAGTAAAAACATAAGAAATCCGCCCGTTTTCGTCAGTTGCTATCGAATCGACTTAATGTCAGATCGTCACATTGGAATCTCTTCTCTCTGAAACGGTTACATTTATCGTGTGCAAAGCTATGTCGCGTGCTGCGATATGCGGAAACACTACAAGCACCATAGTAGAACAAAGAAGAAGCTTCTAAGTTGAAGTAATAGCCAGTAAGAAGCGGTAAAATAATACACTCCTGGAAATTGAAATAAGAACACCGTGAAATCATTGTCCCAGGAAGGGGAAACTTTATTGACACATTACTGGGGGTCAGGTACATCACATGATCACACTGACAGAACCACAGGCACATAGACACAGGCAACAGATCATGCACAATGTCGGCACTAGTACATTGTATATCCACCTTTCGCAGCAATGCAGGCTGCTATTCTCCCATGGAGACGATCGTAGAGATGCTGGATGTAGTCCTGTGGAACGGCTTGCCATGCCATTTCCACCTGGCGCCTCAGTTGGACCAGCGTTCGTGCTGGACGTGCAGACCGCGTGAGACGACGCTTCATCCAGTCTCAAACATGCTCAATGGGGGACAGATCCGGAGATCTTGCTGGCCAGGGTAGTTGACTTACACCTTCTAGAGCACGTAGGGTGGTATGGGATTCATGCGGACGTGCATTGTCCTGTTGGAACAGCTGGTTCGCTTGCCGGTCTAGGAGTGGTAGAACGATGGGTTCGATGACGGTTTGGATGTAGCGTGCACTATTCAGTGTCCCCTCGACGATCACAGAGGTGTACGGCCAGTGTAGGAGATCGCTCCCCACACCATGTTGCCGGGTGTTGGCCCTGTGTGCCTCGGTCATATGCAGTCCTGATTGTGGCGCTCACCTGCACGGCGCCAAACACGTATACGACCATCATTGGCACCAAGGCAGAAGCGACTCTCATCGCTGTAGACGACACGTCTCCATTCGTCCCTCTATTCACGCCTGTCGCGACACCACTGGAGGCGGGCTGCACGATGTTGGGGCGTGAGCGGAAGACGGCCTAACGGTGTGCGGGACCGTAGCCCAGCTTCATGGAGACGGTTGCGAATGGTGCTCGCCGATACCCCAGGAGCAACAGTGTCCCTAATTTGCTGGGAAGTGGCGGTGCGGTCCCCTACGGCACTGCGTAGGATCCTACGGTCTTGGCGTGCATCCGTGCGTCGCTGCGGTCCGGTCCCAGGTCGACGGGCACGTGCACCTTCCGCCGACCACTGGCGACAACATCGATGTACTGTGGAGACCTCACGCCCCACGTGTTGAGCAATTCGGCGGTACGGCCACCCGGCCTCCCTCATGCCCACTATACGCCCTCGCTCAAAGTCCGTCAACTGCACATACGGTTCACGTCCACGCTGTCGCGGCATGCTACCAGTGTTAAAGACTGCGATGGAGCTCCGTATGCCACGGCAAACTGGCTGACACTGACGGCGGCGGTGCACAAATGCTGCGCAGCTAGCGCCATTCGACGGCCAACACCGCAATTCCTGGTGTGTCCGCTGTGCCGTGCGTGTGATCATTGCTTGTACAGCCGTCTCGCAATGTCAGGAGCACGTATGGTGGGTCTGACACATTGGTGTCAATGTGTTCTTTTTTCCATTTCCAGGAATGTAGTTTTAGCTATCGATTATTAACTTTTTAGCCGGCTTTGGTGCCTTGGGCATGAGCTAGGACCTTAAGAATTTGTATAAAAGGAGGACTAGCAGCCACGTTGCACGTGAGAATGTGAAAAGTGTTCATATGCAGAAAAAACTTAAGAAATCCCCCCGTCTTCGTCATTTGCTGTCGATTTGTCTTAATGTCAGATCGTCACATTGGCAGCTCTTTTCTCTGAAACGGTTACATTTATCGTGTGCAAAGCTATGTTGCGTGCTGCGATATGCGGAGACACTAAAAGCCCCATAGTAGAACACAGAAGACCCTTCTAAGTTGGTGTAATAGCCAGTAAGGAGGAGTACAATTGAAGCTTTAGTGATAGATTTTTAAATTTTTAGGCGGCTTTGGTGCCTTGTGCATCAGCTAGGACCTTACGATTTTGCATGAAGGGAAGATTAGCAGCCACGTTGCACGAAAGTATGTGCAAAGTGTTCATATGTAGTAAAAACCTAAGAAATCCGCCCGTTTTCGTCGTTTGCTATGGATTCGACTTTATATCAGATCGTCACATTGGCCGCTCTTCTCTCTGAAACGGTTACTTTTATCGTGTGCAAAGCTATATTGAGTGCTGCAAAATTCGGAGACACTAAAAGCACCATAGTAGAACACAGAAGGAGCTTCTAAGTTGACGTAATAACCAGTAAGAAGCAGTATAATTCAAGTTTTAGTTATCAATCATTGACTTTTTATCCGGCTTTGGTGCCTTGGACATGAGCTAGGAGCTTAAGATTTTGCATGAAGGAAGGACTAGCAGCCACGTTGCACGGGAGAATGTGAAATGTGATCGAATATAGTAAAAACCTAAGAAATCCGCTCGTTTTCGTCATTTGATATCGAATCGACCTAGTGTCAGGTCGTCACATTGGACGCTCTTCTCAATGAAACGGTTACATTTATCGTGTTCAAAGCTATATCGCGTGCTGAGGAATGCGGAGACACAAAAAGCCCCATAGTAGAACACAGAAGACCCTTCTAAGTTGGTGTAATAGCCAGTAAGGAGGAGTACAATTGAAGCTTTAGTGATAGATTTTTAAATTTTTAGGCGGCTTTGGTGCCTTGTGCATCAGCTAGGACCTTACGATTTTGCATGAAGGGAAGATTAGCAGCCACGTTGCACGAAAGTATGTGCAAAGTGTTCATATGTAGTAAAAACCTAAGAAATCCGCCCGTTTTCGTCGTTTGCTATGGATTCGACTTTATATCAGATCGTCACATTGGCCGCTCTTCTCTCTGAAACGGTTACTTTTATCGTGTGCAAAGCTATATTGAGTGCTGCAAAATTCGGAGACACTAAAAGCACCATAGTAGAACACAGAAGAAGCTTCTAAGTTGACGTAATAGCCAGTAAGAAGACGTAAAATAATAGTTTTAGCTATCGATTATTGACTTTTTAGCCGGCTTTGGTGCCTTGAACATGAGCTAGGACCTTAAGAATGTCTATAAAGGGAGGACTAGCAGCCACGTTGCACGGGAGAATGTGAAAAGTGATCGAATGTAGTAAAAAACTAAGTAATCCGCTTGTTTTCGTCATTTGCCATCGATTCGACTTTATATCAGATCGTCACATTGGCCGCTCTTCTCTCTGAAACGGTTACATTTATCGTGTGCAAAGCTATGTTGCGTGCTGCGATATGCGGAGACACTAAAAGCACCATAGTAGAACACAGAAAAAGCTTCTAAGTTGATGTAATAGCCAGTAAGAAGCAGAAGAACTCAAATTTAGCTATCGATTTTTGAATTTTTAGCCGGCTTTGGTGCCTTGGACATGAGGTAGGATCTTAATATTTCGCATGAAGGGAGGACTAACAGCCACGTTGCACTGGAGAATGTGAAAAGAGATCGCATGTAGTAAAAACCTAAGAAATCCGCTCGTTTTCGTCATTTGCTATCGAATCGACTTAATGTCAGATCGTCACACTGGCCACTCTTCTCTCTGAAACGGTTAAATTTAACGACTGCAAAGCTATGTCGCGTGCTGCGGAATGCGGAGACAGTACAAGAACCATAGTAGAACACAGAAGAAGCTTCTAAGTTGATGTAATAGGCAGAAAGAAGCAGTAAAATAATAGTTTTAGCTATCGATTATTGACTTTTTAGCCGTCTTTGGTGCCTTGGACATTAGCTAGGACCCTAAGATTTTGCATGAAGGGACGCCTAGCTGCCACGTTGCACGGGAGAATGTAAAAAGCGTTCATATGTAGTAAAAAACCTAAGAAATCCGCCTGTTTTCGTCATCTGCTATCAAATCGACTCAATGTCATATCGTCACGTTAACCGCTCTTCTCTCTGAGACGGTTACATTTATCGTGTGCAAAGCTATGTCGCGTGCTGCGGAATGGGGAGAATCTAAAAGCACCATAGTAGAACACAGAAGAAGCTTCTAAGTTGATGTAATAGGCAGAAAGAAGCAGTAAAATAATAGTTTTAGCTATCGATTATTGAATTTTTAGCCGGCTTTGGTTACTTGGACATGAGCTAGGACCTTTAGAATTTCTACGAACGGAGGACTAGCAGCTACGTTGCACGGGTGAATGTGAGAAGTTTTCATATGTAATAACAACCTAATAAATCCGCCCGTTTTCGTCATTTGCTATTGAATCAACTTAATGTCAGATGGTCACATTGGCCGCTCTTTTCTCTGAAACGGTTACATTTAACGTGTGCAAAGCTATGTCGCTTGCTGTGGAAAGCGGAGACACTAAAAGCACCATAGTAGACCACAGAAGAAGCTTCTATGTTGATGTAATAGCCAATAAGAAGCAGTACATTTCAAGTTTTAGTTAACGATTTTTGACTTTTTAGCCAGCTTTGGTGCCTTGGACATTAGCTAGGACCTTAAGATTTTGCATGAAGGGAGGACTAGCAGCCACGTTGCACGGGAGAATGTGGAGAGTGTTCATATGTAGTAAAAACCTAGGAAATCCGCCCGTTTTCGTCATTTGCTATCGAATCGTCTTAATGTCAGATGGTCACATTGGCCGCTCTTCTCTCTGATACGGTTACATTTATCGTGTGCAAAACTATGTGGCGTGATGCGGAATTCGGAGACAGTAAGAGCACCATAGTAGAACACAGAATAAGATTATAAGTTGATGTAATAACCAATAAGAAACGGTACAATTCAAGTTTTATCTATCGATTTTTGACTTTTAAGCAGGCTTTGGTGCCTTGGACGTGAGCTAGGTCCTTACGATTTTGCATGAAGGGAGGACTAACAGCCACGTTGCACGGTAGAATCTGAAAAGTGTTCATATGTAGTAAAAACCTGAGAAATTCGTCCGTTTTCGTCATTTGCTATTGAATTGACTTAATGTCAGGTCGTCACATTGGCCGCTCCTCCCTGTGAAACAGTGACATTAATCATGTGCAAAGCTATGTCGCCTGCTGCGGTTGCGGAGACACTAAAATCCCCATAAAAGAACACAGATGAAGTTTCTAATTTGATGTAAATGCCAGTAAGAAGCAGTACAATTCAAGTTTAGTTATCGATTTTTGACTTTTGAGCTGGCTTTGGTGCCTTGGACATGAGCTAGGACCTTAAGATTTTGCATGAAGGGACACCTAGCTGCCACGTTGCACGGGAAAATGTGAAAAGTGTTCATATGTAGTAACAACCTAATAAATCTGCCTGTTTTCGTCATTTCCTATCGAATCGACTTAATGTCAGATGGCCACGTTGGCCGCTCTTATCTCTGAAACGGTTACATTTAACGTGTGCAAAGCTATGTCGCGTGCTACGGAATGCGGAGACGCTAAAAGCACCATACTAGACCACAGAAGAAGCTTCTAAGTTGATGTAATAGCCAATAAGAATCAGTACAATTCAAGTTTTAGTGAACGATTTTTGACTTTTTAGCCGGCTTTGGTGCCTTGGACATGAGCTAGGATCTTACGATTTTTCATGAAGGGAGGTCTAGCAGCCGCGTTGCATGGGAGAATGTGAAAAGTGTTAATATGTAGTGAAAACTTGTGAAATCCGCCCGTTTGCGTCATTTGCTATCGAATCGACTTAATGGCAGATGGTCACATTGGCCGCTATTCTCTCTAAAACGGTTACATTTAACGTGTGAAAAGCTATGTCGCGTGCTGCGGAATGCGGAGACACTAAAAGCACCATAGTAGACCGCAGAAGAAGCTTCTACGTTGACGTAATAGCCAATATGAAGCTTTACAATTCAAGTTTTAGTTATTGATTTTTGACTTTTTAGCCGGCTTTGGTGCCTTGGACATTAGCTAGGACCTTAAAATTTTGTATGAATGGAGGAATAGCAGCCACGTTGCAAGGGAGAATGTGAAAGGTGTTCATATGTAGTAAAAACCTGAAAAATTTGCCAGTTTTCGTCATTAGCTTTCCAAACGACTTAATGTCACATCGTCACAGTGGCCGCTCTTCTCTCGGAAATGCGGAATGCGGAGACAATGAAAGCACCATAGTAGAACACAGAAGAAACTTCTAAGTTGATGTAATAGCCAGTAAGAAGCAGTAAAATACAAGTTTTAGTTATCGATTACTGACGTTTTTCCCTTCTTCGGTGCCTTGGAAATGAGCTAGGACCTTAAGATTTTGCATGAAGGGAGGACTAGCATCCGCGTTGCACGGGTGAATGTGAAATGTGTTCATATGTTGTAAAACCCACAGAAATCCTCCCGTTTTCTTCATTTGCTATCGAATCGACTTAATGAACGATCGAATCATTGGAGGCTCATATCTCTGAAACGGTTTCATTTATCGTCTTCCAAACTATTTAGCGTTTTGAAGTATGCGGAGACACTAAATGAATCATGGTCGTACACAGAAAAAGTTTCTAAGTTGATATAATCGGGTAGTAAGGAGTACTACAATTCTAGTTTTAGTTACCGATTATTGACTCACTAGCCTGGTTTGGTGACTTGGACATGAGTTAGTACCTTAAGATGTTGCATGAAGGGAGGACTAGCAGCCACGTTGCGCGTGGGAATGTGAAAAGTGTTCATATGTAGAAACAACCTAATAAATCTGCCCGTTTCGTCATTTGCTATCGAATCGAGTTAATGTCAGATGGTCACATTGGCCGCTATTCTCTCTGAAACGGTTACATTTATCGTGTGCAAAGCTATGTTGCGTGCTGCGATATGCGAAGACACTAAAAGCACCATAGTAGAACACAGAATAAGATTATAAGTTGATGTAATAGCAAGTAAGAAGCAGTACAACTCAAGTTTAGTTATCGATTTTTGACTTTTTAGCCGGCTTTATTGCCTTGGACATGAGCTTGGACATTAAGATTTTTCATGAATGGAGGACTAGCAGCCACGTTGCACGGGAGAATGTGAAACGTGTTCATATGTAGTAAAAACCTAAGAAATCCGAACGCTTTCGTCATTTGCTATCGAATCGACTTAATGTCAGATGGTCACATTGGAGGCTGTTCTATATGAAACGGTTACATTTATCGTGTGCAAAGCTACGTCGCGTGCTGCGATATGCGGAGACACTACAAGCACCATAGTAGAACACAGAAGAAGCTTCCAAGTTGACGTAATAGCCAGTAAGAAGCCGTAAAATAATCGTTTTAGTTATCGTTTATTAACTTTTTAGCCGGCTTTGGTGCCTTGAACATGAGCTAGGACCTTAAGAATGTCTATAAAGGGAGGACTAGCAGCCACGTTGCACGGGAGAATGTGAAAAGTGATCGAATGTAGTAAAAAACTAAGTAATCCGCTTGTTTTCGTCATTTGCCATCGATTCGACTTGATATCAGATCATCACATTGGCCGCTCTTCTCTCTGAAACGGTTACATTTATCGTGTGCAAAGCTATGTTGCGTGCTGCAATATGCGGAGAACTAAAAGCACCATAGTAGAACACAGAAAAAGCTTCTAAGTTGATGTAATAGCCAGTAAGAAGCAGAAGAACTCAAATTTAGCTATCGATTTTTGAATTTTTAGCCGGCTTTGGTTCCTTGGACATGAGGTAGGATCTTAATATTTCGCATGAAGGGAGGACTAACAGCCACGTTGCACTGGAGAATGTGGAAAGAGATCGCATGTAGTAAAAACCTAAGAAATCCGCTCGTTTTCGTCATTTGCTATCGAATCGACTTAATGTCAGATCGTCACACTGGCCACTCTTCTCTCTGAAACGGTTAAATTTAACGACTGCAAAGCTATGTCGCGTGCTGCGGAATGCGGAGACACTACAAGAACCATAGTAGAACACAGAAGAAGCTTCTAAGTTTATGTAATAGCCAATAAGAAGCAGTACAATTATAAGTTTTAGTTAACGATGTTTGACTTTTTAGCCGGCTTTGGTGCCCTGGACATGAGCTAGGACCTTTAGAATTTCTACGAACGGAGGACTAGCAGCTACGTTGCACGGGTGAATGTGAAAAGTTTTCATATGTAATAACAACCTAATAAATCCGCCCGTTTTCGTCATTTGCTATTGAATCGACTTAATGTCAGATGGTCACATTGGCCGCTCTTTTCTCTGAAACGGTTACATTTAACGTGTGCAAAGCTATGTCGCTAGCTGTGGAAAGCGGGGACACTAAAAGCACCATAGTAGACCACAGAAGAAACTTCTATTTTGATGTAATAGCCAATAAGAAGCAGTACATTTCAAGTTTTAGTTAACGATTTTTAACTTTTTAGCCAGGTTTGGTGCCTTGGACATTAGCTAGGACCTTAAGATTTTGCATGAAGGGAGGACTAGCAGCCACGTTGCACGGGAGAATGTGGAGAGTGTTCATATGTAGTAAAAACCTAGGAAATCCGCCCGTTTTCGTCATTTGCTATCGAATCGTCTTAATGTCAGATGGTCACATTGGCCGCTCTTCTCTCTGATACGGTTACATTTATCGTGTGCAAAACTATGTGGCGTGATGCGGAATTCGGAGACACTAAAAGCACCATAGTAGAACACAGAAGGAGCTCCTAAGTTGATGTAATGACCAGTAAGAAACGGTACAATTCAAGTTTTATTTATCGATTTTTGACTTTTAAGCAGGCTTTGGTGCCTTGGACGTGAGCTAGGTCCTTACGATTTTGCATGAAGGGAGGACTAGCAGCCACGTTGCACGGGAGAATCTGAAAAGTGTTCATATGTAGTAAAAACCTGAGAAATTCGTCCGTTTTCGTCATTTGCTATTGAATTGACTTAATGTCAGGTCGTCACATTGGCCGCTCTTCCCTGTGAAACAGTGACATTAATCATGTGTAAAGCTATGTCGCCTGCTGCGGTTGCGGAGACACTAAAATCCCCATAAAAGAACACAGATGAAGTTTCTAATTTGATGTAAATGCCAGTAAGAAGCAGTACAATTCAAGTTTAGTTATCGATTTTTGACTTTTGAGCTGGCTTTGGTGCCTTGGACATGAGCTAGGACCTTAAGATTTTGCATGAAGGGACACCTAGCTGCCACGTTGCACGGGAAAATGTGAAAAGTGTTCATATGTAGTAACAACCTAATAAATCTGCCTGTTTTCGTCATTTCCTATCGAATCGACTTAATGTCAGATGGCCACGTTGGCCGCTCTTATCTCTGAAACGGTTACATTTAACGTGTGCAAAGCTATGTCGCGTGCTACGGAATGCGGAGACGCTAAAAGCACCATACTAGACCACAGAAGAAGCTTCTAAGTTGATGCAATAGCCAATAAGAATCAGTACAATTCAAGTTTTAGTGAACGATTTTTGACTTTTTAGCCGGCTTTGGTGCCTTGGACATGAGCTAGGACCTTACGATTTATCATGAAGGGAGGTCTAGCAGCCGCGTTGCATGGGAGAATGTGAAAAGTGTTAATATGTAGTGAAAACTTGTGAAATCCGCCCGTTTTCGTCATTTGCCTTCGAATCGACTTAATGGCAAATGGTCACATTGGCCGCTATTCTCTCTAAAACGGTTACATTTAACGTGTGAAAAGCTATGTCGCGTGCTGCGGAATGCGGAGACACTAAAAGCACCATAGTAGACCGCAGAAGAAGCTTCTACGTTGATGTAATAGCCAATATGAAGCAGTACAATTCAAGTTTTAGTTAACGATTTTTTACTTTTAAGGCGGCTTTGGTGCCTTGGACATGAGCTAGGGCCTTAATATTATGCATGAAGGGAGGACCAGCAGCAACGTTGCACGGGAGAATGTGAAAATTGTTCATATGAAGTAAAAACCTAAGAAATCCGCCCGTTTTCTTCACTTGCTATCGAATCGTCTTAATGTCAGATCGTCACATTGGCTCCTCTTCTCCATGAAACGGTTACATTTATCGTGTGCAAAGCTATGTCGCGTGCTGCGGAATGCGGAGACACTAAAAGCCCCATAGTAGAACACAGAAGAAGCTTCTAAGATGATGTAATAGCCAGTAAGAAGCTTTACAATTCAAGTTTTAGTTATTGATTTTTGACTTTTTAGCCGGCTTTGGTGCCTTGGACATTAGCTAGGACCTTAAAATTTTGTATGAATGGAGGAATAGCAGCCACGTAGCAAGGGAGAATGTGAAAGGTGTTCATATGTAGTAAAAACCTGAAAAATTTGCCAGTTTTCGTCATTAGCTTTCCAAACGACTTAATGTCACATCGTCACAGTGGCCGCTCTTCTCTCGGAAATGCGGAATGCGGAGACAATGAAAGCACCATAGTAGAACACAGAAGAAACTTCTAAGTTGATGTAATAGCCAGTAAGAAGCAGTAAAATACAAGTTTTAGTTATCGATTACTGACGTTTTTCCCTTCTTCGGTGCCTTGGAAATGAGCTAGGACCTTAAGATTTTGCATGAAGGGAGGACTAGAATCCGCGTTGCACGGGTGAATGTGAAATGTGTTCATATGTTGTAAAACCCTCAGAAATCCTCCCGTTTTCTTCATTTGCTATCGAATCGACTTAATGAACGATCGAATCATTGGAGGCTCATATCTCTGAAACGGTTTCATTTATCGTCTTCCAAACTATGTAGCGTTTTGAAGTATGCGGAGACACTAAATGAATCATGGTCGTACACAGAAAAAGTTTCTAAGTTGATATAATTGGGTAGTAAGGAGTACTACAATTCTAGTTTTAGTTACCGATTATTGACTCACTAGCCTGGTTTGGTGACTTGGACATGAGTTAGTACCTTAAGATGTTGCATGAAGGGAGGACTAGCAGCCACGTTGCGCGTGGGAATGTGAAAAGTGTTCATATGTAGAAACAACCTAATAAATCTGCCCGTTTCGTCATTTGCTATCGAATCGAGTTAATGTCAGATGGTCACATTGGCCGCTATTCTCTCTGAAACGGTTACATTTATCGTGTGCAAAGCTATGTTGCGTGCTGCGATATGCGGAGACACTAAAAGCACCATAGTAGAACACAGAATAAGATTATAAGTTGATGTAATAGCAAGTAAGAAGCAGTACAACTCAAGTTTAGTTATCGATTTTTGACTTTTTAGCCGGCTTTGGTGCCTTGGACATGAGCTTGGACATTAAGATTTTTCATGAATGGAGGACTAGCAGCCACGTTGCACGGGACAATGTGAAGAGTGTTCATATGTAGTAAAAACCTGAGAAATCCGCCCGTTTTCGTCATTTGCTATTGAATCGACTTAATGTCAGATCCTTACTTTGGCCACACTTCTCTCTGAAACGGTTACATGTATCGTGTGCAAAGCTATGTCGCGTGCTGCGATATGCGGATACACTGAATGCACAGTAGTGGAACACAGAAGAAACTTCTAAGTTTATGTAATAGACAGTAAGAAGCAGTACAATTTAAGTTTTAGTTATCGATTTTGGATTTTTTAGCCGGTTTTGGTGCCTTGGACATGAGCAAGAACCTTAAGATGTTGCATGAAGGGAGGACTATCAGCCCGTTGTACGGGAGAATGTGAAAAGAATTCATATGTAGTAAAAACGTAAGAGATCCGCCCGTTTTCGTCATTTGCTATCGAATCGACTTAGTGTCAGATAGTCACATTTGCCGCTCTTCTGTATGAAACGGTTACATTTATCGTGTGCAAAACTATGTCGCGTGCTGCGGAATGCGGAGACACTAAAAGTACCATAGTAGAACACAGAAGAAGCTTTTAAGTTGAATTAATAACCAGTAAGAAGCAGTACGACTCAAAATCAGTTATCGACTTGTGATATTTTAGCCGGCTTTGGTGCCTTTGACATGAGCTAGAACTTTAAGATTTTGTATGAAGGGAGGACTAGCAGCCACGTTGCATGGGAGAATGTGAAGAGTGTTCATATGTAGTAAAAACCAGAGAAATTCGTTCGTTTTCGTCATTTGCTATCGAATCTACTTTATGCCAGATCGTCACATTGGCTGCTCTTCTCTCTGAAACGGTTACATTTATCGTGTGCAAAGCTATGTTGCGTTCTGAGGTATGCGGAGACACTAAAAGCACCATAGTAGAACACAGAAGAAGCTTCTAAGTTGATGTAGTAGCCGGCAAGAAGCAATACAATTCAAGTTTTAATTACCGAAAATTGAATATTTAGCCGACTTTGGTGCCTTGTACATGAGTTAGTACCTTAAGATTTTGCATGAGGGGAGGTCTAGCAGACGCGTTGCATATGAAAATGTGAAAAGTGTTCATATGTAGTAAAGACATTCATCGTCTGCAAAGATATGTCGCTTGCCGCAGTATGTGGAGACACAAAAGCAACATAGTATAATACAGAAGCACATTCTACGAAGATGTAATCGCCAATAAGAAGCAGCACTATTCAAGATTTAGTTGTCGGTTATTCACATATTTGCCATCTTTGGTACATTGGACATGACCGAAGACCTAAAGATTTTGCATGAAACGACGTCTGGAAACCACATTGCACGGGGGAATGTGGAAACTGTTCATATGTAGTAAAAACTAGAGAAAAATGCCTGCGTTCGTCATTTGCAACTGAATCTATTTTATTGCAACATCTTCACATTGGCCGCTTTTGTTTCTGAAACGGTTACATTTATCATCTGCAAAATTTTGACGTGTTTTCCGGTATGAGGAAAAAACTGAAAACATCATATTAGAACACAGTAAAAGCTTCTAAGAAGATGTAATCGCAAGTAAGAAGCAGTACTATTCAAGTTTTAGCTATCGGTTATTCACTTATTTTCCGCCTTTGGTACATTGGACATGACCGACGATCTAAAGTTTTGCATGAAACGACGTCTGGAAACCACTTTGCACGGGGGAATGTGGAAACTGTTCATATGTAGTAAAAACTACAGAAAACCGCCAGCTTTCGTCATTTGCTACCGAATCTATTATATTGCCACATCTTCACATTGGCAGCTTTTCTCTCTGACACAATTACATTTATCGTCTGGAAATGTATGTCGCGTATTGCAATATGAGGAAAAAACTGAAAAAATCATACTAGATCACGAAAAAAGCTTCTAAGAAGATGTAATCGAATGTAGGAAGCAGTACTATTCACGTTTTAGCTATCGGTTATTTACTAATTTGCCGGCTTTGGTGCATTGGACATCAGTTTAAATGGCTCTGAGCACAATGGGACTCAACTGCTGAGATCATTAGTCCCCTACAACTTAGAACTACTTCAACCTAACGCACCTAAGGAGATCACACACATCCATGCCCCAGGCAGGATTCGAACCTGCGACCTTAGCAGTCGCACGGTTGGACATGAACTAGGACCTTAAGATTTTGCATGAAAGTACGTCTGTACGCCACGTTGCACGGGAGAATGTGGAAAGTGTTCATACGTAGTAATAACCTGAGGAATTCAATCGCTTTCGTCGTTTGCTATCGAATCGAAAGTATTACCAGATCTTCACATTGGCCGCTTTTCTCTCTGAAACAGTTACATTTATCGCCTGGAAATTTATGTCGCTTATTGCAATATGCGGAAAAAACTGAAAACATTATATTAGAACACAGAAAAAGCTTCAAAGAAGATGTAATCGAAAGTAGGAAGCAGTAATATACAAGCTTTAGTTATCGGTTATTCACTTATTTCCCGCCTTGGTGCATTGGACATGAGCAAGGACCTTAAGATTTTGCATGAGAGTACGTCTGTACGCCACGTTGCACGGGTGAATGTAAAAGATGTTCATATGTAGTAACAACATGAGAAATCCGACCGTTTTCGACATTATCCTTCGAATCGACTTAATGCCAGATCGTCACATTGGCCGCTATTCTCTTTAAAACTGTTACATTCATCGTCTGCAAAGTTACGTCGATTGCCGCGGTATGCGCAGACACTAAAGGCAAAATAGTAGAACACAGAGGATGCTTCTAAGAAAATGTAATCGGCCAGTAACAAGCAGTGTTATTCAAGTGTTAGTTATCAGTTATTCACATATTTGCCGGCTTTGGTACATTGGACATGACCGACGACCTAATGATTTTGCATGAAACGACGTCTGGAAACCACGATGCACAGGAGGATGTGAAAAGTGTTCACATGTAGTAACCACATGAAAAATCCGCCCGTTTTCGACATTTGCCATCGAATCGAATTAATGATAGAGCGTCATATTGGCCGCTTTTCTCACTGAAAAGGTTACATTTACCGTCTGGAAATTTATGTCGTGTGTTGCAATATGCGGAAAAGAACTGAAAACATCATATTAGAACACAGAAAAAGCTTCTAAGAAGATGTAATCGCCAATAAGAAGCAGTACTATTCAAGTTTTAGTTATCGGTTATTCACTTATTTGCCGCCTTTGGTACATTGGACATGACCGACGACGTAAAGATTTTGCATGAAACGACGTCTGGAAACCACATTGCACGGGGGAATGTGGAAACTGTTCATATGTAGTAAAAACTGGAGAAAACCGCCCGCTTTCTTCATTTGCTACCGAATCTATTTTATTGCAACATCTTCACATTGGCTGCTTTTCTCTCTGAAACAGTTACATTTATCGTCTGGAAATGTATGTCGCGTATTGCAATATGCGGAAAAAACTGAAAACATCTTATTAGAACACAAAAAAAGCTTCTAAGAAGATGTAATCGAAAGTAGGAAGCAGTACTATTCAAGTTTAAGCGATCGGTTATTCACTTATTTGCGGCTTTATTGCATTGGACATGAGCTAGGACCTTAGGATTTTGCATGAAAGTACGTCTGTACGCCACGTTGCACGGGAGAATGTAGAAAGTGTTCATATGTAGTAAAAACCTGAGAAATCCATCGCTTTCGTCATTTGCTAACGAATCGAATGTATTGCCAGATCGTCCCATTGGCCGCTTTTCTCTCTGAAACGGTTACATTTATCGTCTGGAAATTTCTGCCACGTGTTTGCAATATGTGGAAAAAACTGAAAACATCATATCAGAACACAAAAAAGCTTCTAAGAAGATGTAATCGAAAGTAGGAAGCAGTACTTTCAAGTTTTTGCTATCGGTTATTCACTTATTTGCAAGCTTTGGTGCATTGGACGTGAGCTATAACCTTAAGATTTTGCATGAAATTACGTCTGTACGCCACGTTGCACGGGAGAATGACAAAGTTGTACATAATAGTAACAACATGAGAAATCCGCCCGTTTTCGTCATTTGCGTTCGAATCGACTTAATGCCAGATCGTAACATTGGCCGCTTTTCTCTCAGAACAGGTTACATCCATCGTCTGCAAAATTATGTCGCGTTTTGCGGTATGGAAAAAAACTGAAAACATTATATTAGAACACAGAAAAAGCTTCGAAGAAGATGTAATCGCCAATAAGAAGCAGTACTATTCTAGATTTAGTTATCGGTAATTCACTTATTTGCCGGGTTTGGTATATTGGACATGACCGACGACCTATAGATTTCGCATGAAACGACGTCTGGAAATCACATTGCGCGGGGGAATGTGAAAACTGTTCATATGTAGTAAAAATTTGAGAGATCCGCTCGCTTTCGTCATTTGCCATCGAATCGACTTGATGCCAGATCGTCACATTGGCCGCTTTTCTCTCTGAAACAGTTACATTTATCGTCTGGAAATGTATGTCGCGTATTGCAATATGCGGAAGAAACTGAAAACATCATATTAGAACACAAAAAAAGCTTCTAAGAAGATGTAATCGAAAGTAGCAAGCAGAACTATACTATTGACTTATTTGCCGGCTTTGGTGCATTAAACATCAGTTCAAATGGCTCTGAGCACAATGGGACTCAACTGCTGAGGTCGTTAGTCCCCTAGAACTTAGAACTACTTAAACCTAACTCACCCAAGGAGATAACACACATCCATGCCCCAGGCAGGATTCGAACCTGCGACCTCAGCAGTCGCACGGTTGGACATGAGCTAGGACCTTAAGATTTTGCATGAAAGTACGTATGTACGCCACGTTGCACGGGAGAATGTGAACAGTGTTCATATGTACTAACAACATGAGAAATCCGCCCGTTTTCGACATTTGCCATTGAATCGACTTATTGTCAGATCGTCATATTGGCTACTTTTCTCTTTGAAACGGTTACATTTATCGTCTGTAAAGTTATGTCGCCAGTTGGGGTATGCGGAAAAAACTGAAAACATTATATTAGAACACAGAAAAAGCTTCAAAGAAGATATAATCGAAAGTAGGAAGCAGTAATATACATGCTTTAGTTATCGGTTATTCACTTATTTGCCGCCTTGGTGCATTGGACATGAGCTAGGACCTTAAGATTATGCATGAGAGTACGTCTGTACGCCACGTTGCACGGGAGAATATAAAAAATGTTCATATGTAGTAACAACATGAGAAATCCGCCCGTTTTCGACATTTTCCATCGAATCGACTTAATGTCAGATCGTAATATTGGCCGCTTTTCTCTCTGAAACGGTTACATTTAGCGGCTGCAAAAGTATGTCGCGTGTTGCGGTATGCAGAAAAAACTGAAAACATCATATTAGAACACAGAAAAAGCTTCTAAGAAGATGTAATAGCCAATAAGAAGCAGTACTATTCAAGTTTAAATATCGGTTTATTCACTTATTTGCCGGCTTTGGTACATGCGGAAGAAACTGAAAACATCATATTAGAACACAAAAAAAGATTCTAAGAAGATGTAATCGAAAGTAGCAAGCAGAACTATACTATTGACTTATTTGCCGGCTTTGGTGCATTAAACATCAGTTCAAATGGCTCTGAGCACAATGGGACTCAACTGCTGAGGTCGTTAGTCCCCTAGAACTTAGAACTACTTAAACCTAACTCACCCAAGGAGATCACACACATCCATGCCCCAGGCAGGATTCGAACCTGCGACCTTAGCAGTCGCACGGTTGGACATGAGCTAGGAGCTTAAGATTTTGCATGAAAGTACGTATGTACGCCACGTTGCACGGGAGAATGTGAAAAGTGTTCATATGTACTAACAACATGAGAAATCCGCCCGTTTTCGACATTTGCCATTGAATCGCCTTATTGTCAGATCGTCAAATTGGCTACTTTTCTCTCTGAAACGGTTACATTTATCGTCTGTAAAGTTATGTCGCGTGTTGGGGTATGCGGAAAAAACTGAAAACATTATATTAGAACAAAGAAAAAGCTTCAAAGAAGATATAATCGAAAGTAGGAAGCAGTAATATACATGCTTTAGTTATCGGTTATTCACTTATTTGCCGCCTTGGTGCATTGGACATGAACTAGGACCTTAAGATTATGCATGAGAGTACGTCTGTACGCCACGTTGCACGGGAGAATGAGAAAAGCTTTCATATGTAGTAACACCATGAGAAATCCGCCCGTTTTCGTCATTTGCCAAAAGAATCGACTTAACGCCAGATCGTCATATTGGTCGATTTTCTCTCTGAATCGGTCACATACATCGTCTGCAAAGTTATGTCTCTTGCCGCTGTATGCGGAGACACTAAAAGCACCATAGTAGAACACAGAAGAAGCTTCTAAGAAAATGTTATCGGCCAGTAACAAGCAGTAGTAGTCAAGTTTTAGTTATTGGTTATTCACTTATTTGCCGGCTTTGGTACATTGCACATGACCGACGACCTAAAGATTCAGCATGAAACCACGTCTGGAAACCACGTTGCACGGGAGAATGTGGAAACTTTTCATACGTAGTAAAAACTTCGGAAATCCGCCCGCTTTCGTCATTTGCTATCGAATCGACTTTATTGCCACATCTTCGCATTGGCCGCTTTTCTCTCTGAAACGGTTACATTTATCGTCTGCAAAATTATGTCGCGTGTTGCGGTATGCGGAGAAAACTGAAAACATCATATTATAACACAAAAATATCTTCTAAGAAGATATAGTAGCCAGTAAGAAGCAGTACTATTCAAGTTTTAGTTATCGGTTATTCCCTTATTTGTCGGCTTTGGTGCATTGGACAAGAGCTAGGACCTTACGATTTTGCATAAAAGTACGTCTGTACGCCAGAATACAGCATTTTCAGTTGTCAGACGGCTTCTAAAACCGAACTGTTCATTTGACAGCAAATTGTGTGATATCAAGTGATCAATTAACCTTACATGCACAGCCTTTTCGGTAACTTTTGCAAACACTGATGGCATAGAAGTAGGTCTAAAATTATCTATATTATCCCTTTCTCCCTTTTCATAAAGCGGCTTTACTGATGAGTACTTTAATCGGTCAGGAAACTGACCAACTCTAAAGGAAAAATTGCAAATATGGCTAAATACAGGGCTAACATGTGCAGCACAGTACTTTAATATGCTTCTAGGCACTCCATCATATCCATGAGAGTCCTTAGTCTTCAGTGATATAGTTATTGACTCAATCTCTCTCTTGTTTGTATCACAGAGGAGTATTTCAGACGTCAATCTCAGAAAGGTATTTGCGAAGACATTTGTATGATTTCCTGTTGAAACTAAATTTTTATTTAGCTTGATTGTGACTACTTCTAACATTTTGATATAATTCGCCCTATGTTCTACATGAAATCATTATCCCACTAGTCAGCCAACTGTGCTGTCTATTACTGCTAGTACCCCATTCAGAATGTTCTAATGGAAAACAACTCTCAAAGAGCATGAGAAATGTGCCATGGAAAGCATTGTATTTATCATCTGTATTATTGGCACTATAAACATCTTGCCACTCTTGTTCCTTGACAAGTTTTAAAAACACTCTATTGCTGTTGGATTGACTTTCCTACGTTCTTTGTAACTAAATATGACATTGGGTTGAGTACAAAAACCTTTTAGTGTTAAAATTTGTGCATTATGGTCTGAAAGGCCATTCCCTTTTTTACTAACAGGATGCCCATCTAGTATTGAAGAACGAATAAAAATATTGTCTATAATTGTGCTACTATTCGCCTGCACCCTAGTTTGAAAAAAAAAACAAAACACAGTTGGCATCAGGTCATATGAATTTAGGAGATCTACCAACATCATTTTTCTTGGGACCGAGCGAGGTGGCGCAGTGGTTAAGGCACTGGACTCACATTCGGGAGGACGACGGTTCAGTCCCGCGTTCAGCCATCTTGATTCAGGTTTTCCGTGATTTCCCTAAATCACTCCCGGCAAATTCTGGGTTAGTTCCTCTCAAAGGGCATGGCCGACTTCCTTCCCCATCCTTCCATAATCCGATGAGACCAATGACATCGCTTTCTGGTCTCCTTCCCCAAACAACCCAACCCCCCTTTTTCTTGCACAATCATATACAAAATTAATATTGAAGTCCCCACATATAACTACTTTCTGGTACTTCCTACAAAGTGAATCAAGAACCCTCTCTAGCTTAAGCAAAAATGCTCTGAAGTTTGAGTTAGAGGCCCTATAAACACCAGCAATTAGAAGTTGAGTTTCACTAAATTCAACAAATGCTGCACAACTTTCAAATATCTGTTCAGTGCAGTGTCGTGATAAGTCTATGGACTCAAATAACGTACTGTTTTTTATGTACGGAGACACCTCCCCACCCCGCAAGGAACTCCTTGAGAAACAGCCAGGTAATATGTAGCCTGGTAAAGGAAGCCTATAAATTATCAATTTATTGAAGTGGTGCTCTGATATACAAATAATTTCAGCGTTAACATCTGTTAGCAGTTCACTAACTTTATCTCTAATAACTCTTATATTCTGATGAAATATGCCAATTCCTTCTCTACTTGGAAACATTACATCCTCTGGAGGAGAGCCCTTAGAGGCACGCCGGCCGCGGTGGTCTTGCGGTTCTAAGCGCTCAGTTCGGAACCGCGCGACTGCTACGGTCGCAGGTTCGAATCCTGCCTCGGGCATGGATGTGTGTGACGTCCTTAGGTTAGTTAGGTTTAATTAGTTCTAAGTTCTAGGCGACTGATGACCCCATATGTTAATTTGCATAGTGCTCAGAGCCATTAGAACCATTTTTGAACCTTAGAGGCACTTCCTTTAAGCTGGTATACCAATCAGCTGACTTCAGTATTAAAAAGGTGCAGCTCTAACACCAAATACTACAGGAATTTTTCCATGAGTGACACCACTACCGCCACCACCACCCACTACACTGTCACCTATAAGCTTAGGTAGCCTCTCCTTCGCATACCTATTGAGGTGCAGGCCATGCCTAGTGAAACCCCATCTACTGATAGACCCAACTGGCACCACTGAGATGTGATCCATGCCCTCTCCCATCACTGCACTCCCCAGCCCCACAATTACGCCCCCAACAGCCGCATTAAGGTGTGGCCGATCATTATGCTGAAACAGTTGCACGAAAAGCACATTAGTGCCACCAGTTTGAGTAGCTATCTTAACCAAGTCACCACTGACATCATACCCCCTGTCCCTATTGCGACTGCTCCCAGCACCACCCACTATCACTACCTGATCCTCCTTTGTAAAATTCTTACATAACTCCCCTATGCTTTCAGCCACCTGAGCCAACCCTGCATTAGGCTTCACAATGCTTGTGACCTGGCACTCACTCCACAAAACTTCTTGCAAATGCTGGCCCACACCTCTACCCGGTAACTACCTAGCGGCAGAACCTAGGCCTCATAATTGCTGAGGACGGCTGCAAGTTACCTCCATATACAGCTACACGAGGCTCCTCTCCGCTCAACTTTGACAGTTTGTCGTATCTATTGCATGTATGCAAAGTAAAACTGTCTGACTACCTCCTTTTCCTATCTATCTTCTTGTCAACTACCAGTTCCCATTCCCCAGCACCCTTCTCCCTCCTCAACTTATCTAGTTCCTCCTTTGCGCATTGTAACTGCACCTGAAGGGCACAGATCTTACGCTCCTGCTCCTCTATTAACTTGTTTCTATTACAGATTCTACATTCCACAGGATCACCCTCAAATGACCACTGGCTTCCCCACCGCATTCCCCCCAATGAAAATACTTTGAACAAATCCCACAGCTTAATCCACTACTCACAAACCTACGACATAGCAATCACTTCTCACTCACGATAAAATTTTACAGTTACTAAAAAAAACTATACGTCTACGTTACCAAAGTTCAGTTACAAAAGCAGCACTATTTAAGAACTAACAACTATGGTCTCGAAATTCTCTGCCTACTAAGAAAGCAGCTACTTGTATTAATACTACTACAACACAGCCGATACCAATACCAGCAAAACTTCACAAAATTATTGGCTAAAACCAAAAAATTTAAACTAAACGCCAGTTGAAAACTAAAGCACGAAATTTACTAAACGACTTCAACACACTGAAAACTCTATAAAACACAGCGAGCGAACGATTACAAGAGTTTATTAAGTCATTATTTCGCCAAAAATGGCAAGCAACACCACTGCAATCTATTCAGTTTAATAACGTATTACAGAGCACAAACAAGTTCGTCAGTACTTAGCTTATAACCGCTGCAGATGCAGTGCACGCCGCAAAATGTAAACACGCTGATGAGGCGCGAGGCTTAGACGAACCATGGAAGCACACTTACACATAATAGACCACTCGAGTCAATACCACAGGAAGAAACACTGAGATAAATGAATATCCACTAATAATTTGCTTTTACGGCAAAAATAATAACACAAAAAAACTTTAAAATACGTAAATGAAGTCTAAAATTTATAAAACATTAACAAGCTATTTCAACAGCAGTGCAGCTCACGTGACGTCACACCCATGATGATCTGCCCCCCCCCCCCCCCCTGGGAAGGTGGCTATCTACCACACCTTCGAAATATGCCTATCTATCCCCCTCAGAAGATATCTACCGAGCTACCCATCCATGGAAGATCTCTGTCAACCTGCACCGCCCCACCCCCCTCAGATGATGTCTGTGTACCTACCCACACCCTTGGAATATGTCTGTCTACCTAAATCCCCCCCCCCCTTAGAATATGTATGACTACCTACCCCTCCCCACAGAATATGAATGTCTACCTACCCCACCCCTCGGGAGATGTCTGTGTACCTACCCCTCTCAGATGATATCTACCTACACCTCCCACATCGGAAGATTTCATACTACCTCTACCCCATCGAAAGCTGTCTGTCTCTCATCGCCCCACCACCTAATATGTAATTCTACCTACTTGCTCCTTATAAAATGTCAGTCTACGTAACTCTCCACAGGAGATGTCTGTCTACCTGCCCCCTCGTCAGATGTCTGCCTACCTCACCCCCTTAAGGAAGATGTTTGTCCACCTACCTCACCCTGTGAAGATGTCTATCCATACCCCCACAAAAACTCTCTCCCCACCTCGTAAGATGTCTATCACCCTGAAAGATGTCTCTCAACACCCCCCCCCCCCACACTAAGGAGAAGTCTATCTACCTACCTGCCCTCTCGGAATTTGTCTGTCTACCTATCCCAACCCCTACTCAGCCCCCCCACTCGGAAGTTGTTTACCCCTGTCTCGGAAGATGTCTAGAGACCCCCAAACTTTGGAAGGTGTCTTCCAGCCCCTCAGGCGATGTCTGTCTACCCCCCCCCCCCCTCAGAAGATGTCTGTCAGCATACCAACCACCCTGGAATTAGTCTGTCTACCTACCAACTGCCTCGGAATATATCTGTCTACCTCCCACCTCGGAAAATGTCTTCCAAACACAGTCTCAGAAAAGCCCAGTCTACCAAATGCCAAATTTCAACCCCCAGAAGATTTCTATCCAACCCCCCCCCCCCCACTCGGAATATGTCTATCTACCTCCACTCTTGGTAGCTGTCTACACCTCCCTCTCAGAGAATCTCTAACCCCACTCTCATAGGATGTCTACCTACCCTCACCACCATTCGAAGATGTCTACCCCTTGGAGGATGTCTACTCCACCTGGAATATGTCTGTCTACCCACGTTGGATGATGTCTGTCTATCTACTCAGCCCCCCTGGGAAGATGTCTGTTAAACTACCACCCCTTGGAATTTGTTTATCTATCATTACCTGCACAAAATATGTCCATCAACCTACAATCTCCTTCTGAAGATGTCTGTCTACCTACAGCTCCCGCTTGGAAGATGTCTGTCTACCTACAACCCCTCAGAAGACGTCTGTCTACCTATCTCCACATCAGAAAATGTCTCTCATCTCCCCACCCTTAGAATATGTCTGTCTACCTACACTCCCCATCGGAAATGTTTGTCTACCTAAGCTCCCTCAAACCATGTCCGATTAGCTGTCCACCCCGGAAGATGTCTGTCTACCTACCCAACCATCAGAAGATGTCTGTCTACCTACCCCTCCCCCTCGGAAAATGTCTGTCTCTCATCCCCCTACCCTGAGTATATGTCTGTCTACTTACCTGCCCCCCCTTGTAAAGATCTCTGTATACCTAAACCCAGCCCTCAGAAGATGTATGACTACCTACCCCTTCCATTGGAAGATGTATGTTTTCCAACCCTCGGAATATTTCTGCCTACCTACCATCTATCACAAAGGATGTCTGTCAGCCTACAATTCCTTACTGGTGTCTGTCTACATACCCACCCACACTCGGAAGAAGTTTGTCTACCTGCCACTCCTTAGGAAATGTTGGTCTACCAAACCCCTTAGAAGATGTCTGTCTACCTATACACCTCTGATAAGACTGTCTACCTAACCCCCTCTGTAGATGCCTGTCTACCTACCCCCTTGGAATATGTCCGTCCTCCTACAACTCTTCAGAATATGTCTGCCTAACTACCCCCCTCTCGTAAGATATCTGTCTACATATCCCCCCCCCCCCATGATCTGTCTACCTACCCCCTTCCCCTGTCATAAGATGAATGTCTACCTAAACCCCTCAGAAGATGTATGCCTATCTACCCCCCTTCAAATGATTCGATTTTATCCCTCCTGTGGGAGATATCTGTCTCCCTACCCCTACCTCTGAGGATATCTGTCTGCCTACCCAACCCCCCCCTCTCGGAAGTTGTTAAACTACCACTCCTCTAGGAAGATATCTACTCCCACATCAGAGTATGTCCACACCCCTCTTGGAGGATGTCTGTATACCAAAACGCATACTTTGGAAGATGTCTCCCCCCCTTTGAAAGATGTCTGTCTACCATGAACACCCCTCAGAAGATGTCTGAGTACTGAACTCACCCTCAGAATATATCTCCTCCTTACCTACCCCCCCTCCCTTGGAATATGTCTGTCTACCTACCCATTTCCCATAAGAAGATGACTGTCTACCTTATTCCCCTCAGAAGGTGTATGTCTACATGCCACACCTCGGAACATGTCTGCCTACCTAAAACCCTCGGAAGAGGTCCATCTACCTAGCATCTTGGAAGATATTTATTTACACCCCTCTTGGAAGATATCTACCCCTGTGTTGGAGGATGACTACCTCCCTCTCGGATGATGTCTACCCTCTCTCTGAAATGTCTGTCTACATACCCTCCTCTCAAAAGATATTTCTCCTCCCTCAGATGATGTAAGTCTATCAACCCTCAAATGGAAAATGTCTGTCCTCCTAATCCCCCTCGGAAGATGTCTGTATACCTACCCACCTGTCTGTCTACGTACCCCCACTCCCTTGATGTCTGTCTACCTCCCCCTTAGGTATATGTCTGTATACCTACACCCGTTCGGAAGATGTCTGTATACCAAACACTCCTCCGAAGATGACTATCTACCTACCCTGCCTCAGAAGGTGTCAGTCTACCTAACCCCTCGTTGGAAGATGTCTGTCTACAAAACTTCACTGGGAAGATGTCTGCCTACCTACAAATCCCACAACAGAAGAGGTCTGTCTACCTACTTACACCCCTTGGAAGATGTCTCTCTACATCCCTCCAGTCATAAAGTATTGTCTACCAACCCATACTTCTGAATATATCTGTCAGCCTACCCCAGAAGATGATTGTCTAATTACCCCCTCATCTGAAGATGTCTGTCTACCTAGACCCCACGTGGAAAATGTATGTCTATGTACACCCCTTGGAAAATGTCTGTCTCCCTACACCCCCTCAGAAGATGTGTGTCTACCTACATGAACTTTTGTATGATATCTGTCTACGACGCCCGCACTTGGAAGATGTTTGTCTACCTACCGCACCCATTGGAATATGTCTGTCTATGTACCCACCAACCATCGGAAGATGTATGTCCACCTACACATCCCCCTCGGAAGATGTCTGTCTACCTACACTCATCAGAAGATGTTGTCTACTTTCCACCATCGGAAAATGTCTCTCTACCTACCCCTCTTGGCAAATGTCATTCTACGCCACCCCTCTGAAGAGGTCAGTTTACCTACAACCCCCCAGAAGAAGTCTGTCTAACTACCCCCCCTCTCGAAAAATGTCTATAGTCACCCTGCCTCGGACAATGTCTCTCTGCCTACGCCCCATCATGGAAGATGTCAGTCTACCCACCCACCCATCAGAAGAAGGCTGTCTAAACCATCCCCTCACATGATATGTCTGCCTACCAACCCCCTATTGGAAGATGTCTGGCTACCTACCCCACCTCACATCTGAAGATGTCTGTCTACCAACCCTCCACTTGGAAGATATCTGTCCTCCTACAACCCCTCAGAAGATGCCAGTCTACATAAACCCTCTCAGACATTATCTGCCTAAATACCCCTCCTCGGATGGTTTCTGTCTACCTACACCCACAACCCATCATAATATGAATGTTTACCTAAACCCCTCAGAATATGTATATTTATCTACCACACCTTGAATGATTTGTCTCTATCTTATCCCTATCTCGGAAGATGTCTGTCTCCCAACCCACCCCCTCTGAGGATGTCTGTATACCTACCCCCCTTCTCGAAAGTTGTCTGTGTACATTCACCACACATTTAAACATGTCTATCTATGTACCTCCTCTCGGAAGATATCTATCTATTGCCGCCATGGAAGAAAATTATCTCCCCCCTCTCGGAAGATGTCAATCTACCACTCCTCTCAGAAGATATACACTCCCCATCTGAGAATGTCTACATCCTCTCTCGTAGGATGTCTGTCTACCAAACTGCATCCTTTAGAAGGTGCTTCCCACCCCTTGGAAGATGTCTGTCTTCCAACACCCCCCTCCACCCCTTGGAAGATGTCTTTCTACCGCACCCAGGCTCAGAAGATGTCTCCATACCTAACACTCCTCGGAAGATGTCTTTCTACCTACCCCCCCCCCCCCCCCAATCAGAAGATGACTGTCGACGTTATCCCCCTCACAGAATGTCTAGACCCCTCTCGGAGGATACTGCTTACCAAACTGCATCCTTTAGAAGATGTTTCCCACCCCTTGAAAAATATCTGTCTTCCAACACCCCCCCTTGGAAGTTGCCTGTCTACCGAATCCAGCCTCAGAAGATGTCTCCATACCTACCACCACTCGGAAGATGTCTGTCTACCCACCCACCCCGATCAGAAGATGACTGTCGACGTTATCTTCCTCAGAAGATGTCTGTCTACATACCCTCCCTCAGAAGATGTCTGCCTAGCTAAGACCAGTGGAAGATGTACAACTGCCTCCCATCTCGGAAGACATCTACTCCCCCTCTCGGAGGATGACTATCTCCCTCTCCGAGGATGACTACCTCCTCTCTGAAGATGTCCGTCTATGTACCCTCCCCTCAAAAGATGTCTCTCCCCCCTCAGGTGATTTATGTCTACCAACCCCCACATGGAAAATGTCTGTCCTTCTAACCTCCTTGGATGATGTCTGTGTACCTACCCAACTGGAAGATGGCTGTCTACCTACCACCACTCGGGACATGTCTGTCTACCTTCCCCCTAGGTATATGTCTGTATACCTACACCCCTTCGGAAAATGTCTGTCTACCTACCCCATCACTTCAGAAGATGTAATTCTACTTACCACACATCGGAAAGTGTCAGTCTACCTATGCCCCACCCTCAGAAACTATATGTCTACCTTGCCCCTTTGGAAGATGTCAGTTTACCAACCCCACTCAAAAGATGTCTGCTTACCTACTCTCCCATCAAAAGATGTCTTTCTACCTACCCCCTCTCGGAAGATTTTGTCTACCCCCTCTCTGAGATGTCATTCTACACCCACTTGGAAGATGCCTATCTAAACCCCTGGGAAGAAATCCCTCCCTCTAAAAATGCCTACCTAAACCCTTCCACATCGGAAGATGCCAATCTAGCCCCCTTCAGCTGATGCCTACCAACACCCACCTCATAAGATTATCTATCCATACCTTCCTCGGAAGAGGTGTATCTACCCCCTCAGAAGATGTGTATCTGCCCCCATCCTTGGAAAATGTCTATCTACCCCCCTCAGAAGCTGTCTCTCTACCCCCCCTTGGAAGACGTCTACCCCCCTTCAGAAGATTATCTACCCAGCCCAGGCGGAAAATATCTGTATCCCTCCACTAGGAAGGTGACTATCAACCAACACCTCAGAAGATGTCTATCTACCCCACCCACAGATATCTACACCCACTGGAAGATACCTATCCCCACCTCAGAAGATGTCTATCCCCCAGGCGGATGTCTATAACTCACCTCATGAAAGATGCCTGTCTATCAACCCCCTCCTCTCAGAATATGTCTGACTACCTACCTTACCCCTGTTAAGATTTCCATCTAGCCCCTCCTCTCAGAGAACATTTATCCTAGACTCAGAAGATTTCTACAGCCTCCCTTCATTTGGAATGTGTCTACTGCCCATTCTGAATATGTTTGTCTACCTCCAAATTCTAGGAAGATGTCTGTATGTCTGTCTACCTCACAAACTCGGGACAAGTCTATCTATCCCCGCTATGGAAGAAATCTATCTAACCCCCTCTCGGAATATGTCTATCTACCCTCCTTGCCAAAGACATCTACACCCCATCTTCGAGGAGCTCTATCCCCCCGTCATGAAAGATGCCTGTTTATCTACCCGAACCCATCAGAAGATGTAAGTGTACATACCATCACTTCCCACAGAAGATGTCTGTCTACTTACCGACATTTCTTGGAAGATGTCTGTCTACCGACACCCCCCCCCCCCAACCTTTGAAGATGTCTGACAACTCACCTCCCCCCATGGAAGAATACTATCTCCCCCCTCCCAGAAGATGTCAATCTACTCTCCCCCTCGAAAATATCTCCCCCCCCCCCCGGAAAATGTCTACCTCCCTCTCAAAGGATATCTGTTTACCTATTTGGCCCCAATCGAAAAATGTCTCCCCCCTTGGAAACTGTCGGTCTACCAATCCTCCCCCTTGAAGATGTCTGACTAAGAAACAACCACTCAGAAGATGACTGTCTAACTACCCCTCCTTGGAATTGTTTGTCTACCATTATCACCACAGAAAATGTCTCCCCCCCCTCTTGGAGGATGTCTGTCTACCTACCACCCTTCAGAAGATGTCTGACCATGTACCCTGCTTTGGAATATGTCTGTCTACCTACCCCTCGCGGAAGATGTGTGTCTTCCTACCTCCCCACAGAAGATGTAGGTAAACAGATATCTTTCAAGAGGGAGTAGGTACACAGACATCTTGCAAGGGAGTGGTATGTAGACAGAAATTACCAAGGGGTGGGGAATAATTAGACAGACTTCTTCCGAGGGGGGGGGGGGGGTAGGTATACATACATTTACTGAGTGTTCGTAGGTAGACAATCTTCTGAGGGGGTAGGCACAAAGGCACCTTTCGAGGGGGTTGGTAGACAGACATCTCCCATTGGTGGATTGGTAGACAGCCATCTTCTGAGGGGCGTACGTAGACAGACATCATCTAGAGGGGTAAGTAGACCAACATCTTCCAAGGGGGGTAGGTAGACAGACATCTTCTGAGGGTGTAGGAAGACAGACATCCTCGGAGGATGGGGGCAGGGGGTAGGTAGATAGACATCGTCTGTGGAGGTGTGGATAAACAGACATCTTCTGAGGGGTAGGTAGACAGACATTTACCGAGTTGTGTTGTAGGTAGACACATATCTCCCAAAGGGGGGGGGGGGGAGGGATAGGTAGACAGAGACTTTCCTGGTGGGTGGTTTGAGAATCTCCTGAAGGGGGGTTGGTAAACAGACTTCTTCTTAAGGGGGTAGGTACACAGACATCTACTGTTGGTGCGGGACAAATAGACATAATTCTTCTGAGGCTGGGGATGATAGACATCTTCCGAAGGAGGGCACGTAGACAGACATTTTCCAAGTTGGGCAGACTGACAGACATCTTCCGGGGAGTAGAAAGACATAGATGTTCCAAGGGTGGTAGGTAGACAGACATCTTCTGTGGGGGAGTAGATTGCCAGACATCATCTTAGTTTGGGTATGTAGACAGACATCTTCCAAGGGGAGGGAGTATATAGGAAGATACCTTCTGAGGGGGATGATAGACATCTTATGGGAGTAGGTAAACAGACATAGTTGATAGACATATACATTCAGAGGGGGTAGTTAGACAGACATCTTCTGGGTGGTGGAAAATAGACCACTTCCAAGGGGGAGGTAGGCATCTTCCTAAGTGAGCGGGCAGGTTGCCTGACATCTTCCATGGGGTAGGTAGCCAATCATCTTCCAAAGATGGGTTGGGTAGGCAGATATATTCAATGGGGGGTAGGTAGACAGACATCTTCTGAGATGGTAGTAGATAGACATTTCTGAGTTGGGGTAGAAAGGCATTGTCCAAAGTGGGTAGATAGGAATCTTCCGTGTGTGGATGGGGTAGGTAGACAGACATTTTCTGAAAGGGGTGCATCTTCTGTATGGGGGTAGGTAGACAATCATCTTCTGAGGGGAAGATGGGTACAGAGACATTTTACTGGGGGTAGGTAGACAGACATCTTCAAGGGGGTAGGTAGACAGACAACTGGGGGGGGGGGGGTTGTTAGACAGACATGTTCTGAGGGGTTTTTAAGTAGACAGACATCTTCTGAGCAGGGGTAGTAGACATACAGCTTCAGAGGATGAGGGATATGTAGACAGATATCTTCTAAGGTAGCTTAGGTAGAGAGACAATTAGTGAGGGGGTAGGTAGACAGACATTATCCGAGGCTGGGTTGTAGGTAGACAGAAATAATCTGGGGGGTGTAGTTAGACAAGTATTTTCTGAGGCTAGGGGTATGTAGACAGACATTGTCCATGGGGATAGTTAGACACACCTTCTGAGGTATGGGGAGTAGGAAGACTGACATTTCCTGAGGATGGTAGGTAGGGTGTCACTTTCGAAGGGGGGGGGGGGGTAGTGAGAGAGACTTCATAAGAGGTGGGGGATGTTGGTAGATAGACATGTTCTGAGGGAGGTAGGTAGATAGACATGTTCAGAGGGAGGGGTGGTAGAAAGCAATATTCCGAATGAGTGTAGGTAGACATACATATTCCGAGGGGTGGTTGGTAGGCAGACATCTTTTGAGGTGGGGTAGGTAGGCAGTCGTTTTCTGAATTTGGGTCCGTTGACAGACATCTTCCAAGAGAAGTGGGTATGAAGGCAGATATCTTTGTGGGGGGGAGCTAGGTAGCCAGACGTCTTCCGAGGGTGTTGGGTATGTAGGCATACATCTTCAAGGGCAGTTGGTAGACCGATATTTTCCAATGGGGGTAGGTAGACACACATACTACGAGTGGTGGTAGGTAAACACATCTTCCATGGGGTAGGTAGACAAACATCTTCCGAGGTGGGGTTGGTAGACATTCATTATCTGGGGTGTAGGTAGACTAACATTTTCGAGAGGGGTAGGACAGATATCTTCTGAGGGTGGTGTATTGGACAGACATCTTCCGAGGGGGTGTAGATAGACAACTTATGTAGGTGGTGGACAGACAACTGCTGACTGGGAGGGGGGGGTAGGTAGACATGTTCCAAGGGTACGGTAGATAGATATACTACTTCTGAGGGGGTGGTAGGTAGACAGACATCTTCTGAGAGGGGGCTGGTAGACAGATATTTTCCGTGAGGTGTTATAGGTAGACAGAAATCTTCCAAGGGGGGGTAGGTCGACTGACATTTTCTGAGGGGGCAGGTAGACAGACAACTTCTGGGGGGTAGATAGACATACATGTTCAGTTTGTGTGCATAAACAGAGACCTTCTGAGGTGGGTTAGGTTGGCAGCTATCTTATTAGTTTTGGCATGTAGAGGGAAGAGTATTGGTAGACAGGTATCTTCCGAGGGGGGTATGTAGACTGACATTGTCTAAGGGAGTTAGGTAGACATACACATTCCACAGGCAGATAGATAGACAGACGTCTTCTGAGGGGGGTTAGGTAGCCATACATCTTCCGACAGGAGAGTTGGTGGACAGACACCTTCCGAGGATGGGGGGTAGGTAGACAGATATTTTCCAAGCGAGATTTAGGTAGACAGGCATTTTCCAAGGAGGGGTAGGTAGACAAACATCTTCCGAGGATGGTTGGGGTAGGAAGACAGACAGTGTGGGGTATGTAGACAGACATCTTATTAGAGGGTGTATGTAGACAGACAGTATCCGAGGGCAGGTTGTAGGTAGACAGATATCTTACAGGGGGTGGGGTAGGTAGGCACGTATTTTCCAAGGCTGAGAGTATGTAGATAGACATAGTCCCGGTGGGCAATTAGACCGATATCTCCTGAGGGAGGGTAGGTACACAGACATCTTCAGAGTGGGAGGACAGGTAGACAGACACCTTCTAAGAGTGGGATGATAGACATCTTTCCAACTGGGAAAGATAGACATTTTACGAGGGGGGGGGAGTAGACATACATCCTCCATGAGGTGGTAGACACACATATTATGAGGGGGGGGGGGGTAGGTAGAAAGATTTCTTATAAGGTGGGGTAGGTTGGTAGACATCTTCTGAGGTTGAGTATGTAGGCACCAAGGGTAGAGGATATGAAGACATATATCTTCCGAGGGGGGGGCAAGGTAGACAGAAATTCTCTAACAGAGGGATGATAGACTTCTTCCGAGGGGGGTAGGTATGCAGACATCGTATGAGGGGGTGTAGGAAGACATACATATACCAAGGCAGGGTAGGTAGACAAAAATCTTCTGAGGGGGGTTGGAAGATAGACCTCTTCTGAGGGGCGAATGGAATACATACATCTTCCGAGGGGGTAGGAAGACAAAGTCCTCCAAGGGGGGGGGGGGAAATGAACAGACATCCACCAAGGGGGTTAGATGGATGGTCATCTTCTGTTGTAGTGGGAGGGGGCAGGTAGGCTTCCATCTTCTGGGTGGTCAGTAGACAATCATCTTCTGAGTTGTGGTTCAGTAGGCAATCATGTTCAGAGGGGGGTAGGTAGACAGACATCTTCCGAGGTGGGATGATAGACATCTTCCAAAGGGGTGGAAAGTAGACAGGCATTTTACAAAGTGGGGTGCAGGTGGACTGACATCTCCCATGCATTAGGTGGAAAATCATATTCCGAGGTCGGGTTCGATATACAGACATATTCCGAGGGAGGTGGTAGGTAGACTGCCATCTTCCGAGTGGGGATAGGTAGACATACTTTTCCCGAGAGGGGGTTGGGTAGACAGGCATTTACCGAGGGGATGGGGGGTAGGTAGATAGACATCTTCTGAAGGGGGGTAGGTAGACAGACATCTCCCGAGGAGGGGTGGTAGACATATAACTTTCGAGGGGCGGTAGGTAGACAGACATTTTCTGTTGGAGGGGTTGATTGACAGGCATCTTTCAGAAGTGAGGGGGTGCAGGTAGACTGAAATCTTCCGGGGGTAGGTAGACAATCATCTTCTGAGGGGGTGTTGGGTAGACAGACATCCTCCGGGTTTTGGTAGACATAAATATTCCAAGGTGGGCAGGTAGACAGACATTTTCTGAGGGAGGGCCAGGTTGACAGACATCTTCAAATGGCGGGTTGGTAGACACACAACTTATGAGTGGGGGCGTAGGTAGAGAGACATGTCCGGAGGTGGGGTAGGTAGACATACATGTTCCGAGGGGAGTGGTGGCTAGTCATACATATTCCGAGTGTGTGTTTATGTGGGCAGACATCTTCCAAGAGGGGCTAGGTAGACAAACATCTTCCAAGGGGGGGGGGGGGGGGGGTAAGTAGACAGACATCTTCCATGTGGGGTATGTAGACAGACATATTCTGACAGGGTGAGGCAGGCATATACCGTGGTTCGGTAGATAGACAGGCATCTTCGAGGGGGTGCTAGGTAGACATACACCTTCCGAGGGTAGTGGTAGGAAGTCATACATCTTCCAAAGCGGTTTTTTCGGTTGTCAAATGTCTTCCAAGAGGGGGGTCTGCACACATACATCCTCCAGGGATGGGAGGAGGGTTTGACAGAGATCTTCGGAGGTGGGGTAGTCAGTTACACATCTTTTGAAGTGGGTGTAGGTAGGCAGACACCTTCTAAATGGCGGTACCTAGGAAAATATGCAGACATCTTCGGGGGGGGGGGGGAGGTAGGTAGACAGACAGTTTCTGATTGTGAGAATGGTGGTGGTGGTGGTTAGTGTTTAATGTCTCGTCAACAACGAGGTCATTAGAGACGGAGCGCAAGCTCGGGTTAGGGAAGGATTGGGAAAGAAATTGGCCGTGCCCTTTCAGAGGAACCATCCTGGCATTTGCCTGAAACGATTTAGGGTAATCACGAAAAACCTAAATCAGGATGGCCGGAGACGGGATTGAACCGTCGTCCTCCCGAATGCGAGTCCAGTGTGCTAACCACTGTACCACCTCTCTCGATGTGTGAGAATGGTATACAGACAGATAGGGTGGGAGATCAGAGACAGTCATATTCTGAGGGTGGGGTATGTAGACAGCCATCTTCTGAGGGGGTAGATAAGAGTCTTCTGAAGGTGATGGAGAGATAGTCATCTTCCAAGTGCAGGTAGATAGGAATCTTCTGAGTTGGGGTAGCTTCCAAGCTAGGCGATAGATAGGCATCTTCACAGGGGGGGATGTTAGATTGGCATGTTATGGGGTGGGGGGGGGGCGAATAGACAAACATCACCCGATAGGTGGTATGTATAGAGACATCTTCCATGGAGTAGAAGGTAGGCAGACATCTTCTGAAGGGTGGGGTAGGGAGACAGACATCATCAGAGCAGTAGTAGGTAGACAGACATTTTCCGAAGGGGGTGTATGTAGACAAATATTTTCTTAGATGGAGGGTAGCTGGGCAGACATCTTCCAAGGGGTGGGGAGGGGGTAGGTAGACAGGCCTCTTCCAAAGGTGTGTAGGTAGACAGACATCTTCCAAGAAGGGGTATGTAGGCAAACATCTTCTGAAGGGTGGGTTAGGGAGACAGGCATCATCCACGTGCGGAGTAGGTAGAGAGTGATCTTCTGAGGGGGGTGGGGGATGTAGATAGAAAGACATATTTTGAGAGGCTGGTAGGTAGGCAGACATGCTCCAAACGAGGGGGGGGGGGGGGTTAAGTAGACAGGTATCTTCCGAGGGTGTGTAGGTAGACAGTCATCTTCTGAGGGGGGAGGGGGTGGGAAAACTGACGTTTTCCGGTTGGGGGGATAAGTAGAGAGTCATCTTCTGAGGGGGAAGTGGGTAGACACACATTTTCAGAAGGCGTGAGTAGGTAGGCAGACATATTACGAGGGGGGGGGGGGGGTGGCGGGTGTACGTAGACAGTCATCTTACGAGGGGGGAGGGGGGTAAAAAGACAGGCATGTTCCAAGGTCCTCTATCAACTGCAAGACACCAGAACCGGCCTACAGTTGAATTTTCGATACCTAAAACTTGAGTAGTACTACTTCTTACCTGCCGATTGCATCAAATGAGAAGCTCCTATTTTGTTGTTTGTGGTGCGACCGCATACCTCAGCACATGACGTAAGTTTCCAGATGTATATGTAAACAGTTCCGTGAGCAAAGCTGCCACTGCGACGATCTGGCATTACGATTAGGCGCGTGAGTGCGTGTGAAATCGCTCTCTAAGTTTTCATACATTTATAGGTTTCAGATACATATTTTAACGGTTTTTGTGATAATATTTACTATATAAGATACTTATTAATGGTTTCTTCATTCACCTCCGCTTTCTTGGGTTGTGACCTGATATTTGCGAGTGTTTCGTATCGAGCAACTTAACTTCTTACCTGTGTTTACATTCCGCGCTGACCAGTTGCAGCTGTAGCGGCGCATCCAAAGCTAAGTACTAATTAGTTGTTTGTGTATAGTGGTTTATTTTGGAACTTTAGTAGTCTTCAATCGGTGTTCTTGTTGTTTCCTGGTGAAATAATTTCAGAAGAAATTGTCGCGAACTGTTTTCAGTTTCGTTACTGTGCCATTAGACGTTTGATAATCTTTCTGTTTTACCTTTTGTTTTATTTGCTGTTGATAAATACTGTTAATAATAGTAGCTACTTCCCTTGTACAGCAAGATTATGATTATTGTAGTCAGTTTTTTAACAGATTCTTATTGTACTAAAGGAACTTAAATAAATGCGAAAGGTTTTCTTAGGTTTTTAATATATATTAACACGTTTCACATTTCCCCGTGCAACGTGACGTTCAGACCTCGTTTGATGCAAAAGCTTGAGGTCCTCGATCATGTCCAAGGCACCAAAGCCGGCTAATAAGTCAGTAATCTATAACTAAAACTTGAATTGTACTGCTTCTTACTGGCCGAATACATCTTCTTAACACCTTCTTCTGTCTTCTACTGTGGTGCTTTTAGTGTCTCCGCAAACCGCAGCAGGCGACATAAGTTTGCAGACTATAAATTTAACCGTCTCAGAGCGTAAAGCGGCCGATGTGACGATCTGCCAATAAGTCGATTCGACAGCAAATGAAGAAAACGGTCGGATTTGTCAGGTTTTTACTACAAATGGACACTTTTCACATCATCCCGTGCAACGTGGCGTCCAGACCGCGTTTCATGCAAAATCTTAAGGCCCTAGCTCATGTCCAAGGCACCAAAGCAGGCTAATAAGTCAATAAATGATAACTAAAATTTGAATTGTACAACTTATTACTGGTTCTTTCTCGCTGATTACACCAACAGAGAAGCTTCATCTGTGTTCTACTGTGATTCTTTGACTGTCTCCGCATAACGCAGCACGCGACATAAGCTTGCAGATCTGGCAATTAGTCGATTACATAGAAAATGACGAAAACGGGAGGATTTCTCAGGTTTTTACTACATATGAACACTTTTCACATTCTCCCGCGCAACGTGGCAGACAGACCTCGTTTCATGAACAATCTCAAGGTCATAGCTCATGTACAAATAACCAAAGCCGGTTAATAAGTCAATAATAGATAAGTAAAATGTGAATTGTAATGCTTCGTACTGGCCGATTAAATCTTCTGAGAGTCTTCTTCTGTGTTCTACTATGGTTCTTTTAGTGTCTAAGCATAGCGAAGGACACGATATAGTTTAGCAGAAGATAAATATAACCATTGCAGAGAGAAAAGCGGCCAATATGACGATCTGGCATTAAGTCGATTCGATATCAAATGACGAAAACGGACGAATTTGTCAGGTTTTCACTACATATGAACACATTTCACATTCCCCCGTGCAACACGGCTGCTCGACCTCCCTTCATGCCAAATCTTAAGGTCCTAGCTCATGTCCAAGGCACCAAAGCCGGCTAAAAAGTCAATAATCGATAACTAAAACTTGAATTGTACTACTTCTTACTGGCTATTACATCAATTTAGAAGCCTCTTATGTGTTCTGCTATGCTGCATTTAGTGTCTCCGCATACCGCAGCACGCGACATAGATTTGCAGTCCATAAATGTAACCGTTTCAGAGAGAAGACCGGCCAATGTGACGATCTAGCTAAAAGCCGATTCGATAACAAATGACGAAAACGGACTGATTTCTCTGTTTTTTACTACAAATTAACACTTTTCACATTCTCTCGTGCAACGCGGCTGCTAGACCTCCCATCATGCAAAATCGTAAGGTCCTAGCTCATGTCAAAGGCACCAAAGGCTAAAAACACAATAATCGATATCTAAAACTTGTATTGTATTACTTCTTACTGGCTATTACATCAACTTAGAAGCTTCTTCAGTGTTCTACTATGGTGCATTTAGTGTCTCCGCGTACCGCAGCACGCGACATAGCTTTACAGACGATAAATGTAACCGTTTTAGAGAGAAGAGCGGCCAATGTGACGATTAGACTTTAACTCGAATCGATAACAAATGACGATAACGGACGGATTGCTCAGGTTTTTACTACATATGAACACTTTTCACATTCTCCCGTGCAATGCGGCTGCTAGGCCTCCTTTCATGCAAAATCTTGAGGTCCTAGCTCATGTCTAAGGCACCAAAGATGGGTAAAAAGTCAATAATCGATAGCTAAAACTTGAGTTGTACTGGTTCTTACTGGCTATTACATCATTTTAGAAGCTTCATCTGTGTTCTACTATGGTGCTTTTAGTATTTCCGCATACGCAGCACGCGCCATAGCTTTGCAGACGATAAATTTAACCGTATCAGAGAGAAGAGCGTCTAATCTGACGATCTGGCATAAGTCGATTCGATAGCAAATGACGAAAACGGGCGGGTTTCTCAGGTTTTCACTACATATGAACACTTTTGCACATTCCCCCGATCAACGCGGCTACTAGAGCTCCCTTCATGCAAAATCTGAAGGTCCTAGTTCATGCCCAACGCAACAAAGCCGTCAATAAAATCAATAATCGATAACTAAATTTGAATTGTACTGCTACATACTAGCTATCACATGAACTTAGAAGCTTCTTCTGTATTCTATTATGGTGCTTTTAGTTTCTCCGCATACCGCAGCACGCGACATATCTTTGCACACGATAAATGTAACGGTTTCAGAGAGAAAAGCGGGCTATATGACGATCTTGCATTAACCTGATTCGATAGCAAATGAAGCAAACGGGCGGATTTCTCATTTTTTCACTACATATGAACACTTTTCACATTCCCCAGTGCAACACAGCTCCTAGACCTCCCTTCATGCAATATCTTAAGATCCTAGCTCATGTCAAAGGCACCAAAGCCGTGTAAAAGGTCAATAATCGATAACTAAAACAAAAATTGTAATGCTTAGTACAGGCTATCACATCATCTTTGAAGCTTCTTCTGTGTCCTATTATGGCGCTTTTATTGTCTCCGCATACCTCAGCACGCGACATAGCTTTGCACACGATAATTGTAACCGTTTCATTGAGAAGAGCGGCCAATATGACGATCTGGCAAAAGTCGAATCGATAGCAAATGACGAAAACGAGCGGATTTCTCCGGTTTTCACTACATATGAACACTTTTCACATTCCCCCGTCCAACGCGGCTGCTAGACCTCCCTTCATGCAAAATCTTAAGGTCCTAGCTCATGTGCAAGGCACCAAAGCCGTCTAAAAAATCAATAATCGATAACTTAATCTAGAATTGTACTGCTTCGTTTTGGGTATCACACCAACTTAGAAACTTCTTCTGTGTTCTATTGTGGTGCTTTTAGTGTCTACGCATACCGCAGTACGCGACATAGCTTTGAACACGATACATGTAACCGTTTCAGAGAGAAGAGTGGCCAATATAACGATCTGGCAAAAGTCGATTCGATAGCAAATGACGAAATCGGCGGTTTTCTCAGGTTTTCACTAAATATGAACACTTGGCACTTTCCCCCGTGGAACGCGGCTGCTAGAACTCCCTCATGCAAAATCTTAAGGTCCTAGCTCATGTCCTAGGCACCAAAGCCGCCTAAAAAGTCAATAATCGATAACAAAAACTTGAATTGTACTGCTTCGTACTGGTTATCACATCAACTTAGAGGCTTATTCTCTGTTCTATTATGGTGCTTTTAGTGTCTACGCATACCGGAGCACGCAACTTAGCTTTGCACACGATAAATGTAACGGTTTCAGACAGAAATGCGGGTAATATGACGATCTGGCATTAAGTCGATTCGACAGCAAATGATGAAAACGGGCGGATTTCTCAGCTTTTCACTACATATGAACACTTTTCACATTCCCCAGTGCATGACGGCTGCTAGACCTCCCTTCATGCAAAATCTTATGGTCCTACCTCGCGTCAGAGGCAACAAAGAGGTCTAAAAAGTCAATAATCAAAAATTAAAACTTGAATTGTACTGCGTCGTAGTGGCTATCACATCAACTTAGAAGCTTCTTCTTTGATCTATTATGGTGCTTTTAGTGACTCTGCATACCGCACCACGTGACATAGCTTTGCACACTATAAATGTAACCGTTTCAGAGAGAAGTACGTCCAATATGACGATCTGGCATTAAGTCGATTCGATAGCAAATGAAGAAAACGGGCGGGTTTATCAGGTTTTCACTACATATGAACACTTTTCACATTACCCCGTGTAACGCGGCTGCTGGATCTCCCTTCATGCAAAATTTTAAGGTCCTAGCTCATGTCCAAGGCACCTAAGCCGTCTAAAAAGTCAATAATCGATAGCTAAAACTGGAATTGTACTGCATCTAACTGGCTATCACATCAACTTAGAAGCTTCTTCTGTGTTCTATTATGAAGGTTTTAGTGTCTCCGCATACCGCAGCACGCGACAAAGCTTTGCACACGATAAATGTAACCGTTTCAGTGAGAAGAGCCGCCAATACGACGATCTTTCAAACGTCGATTCGATAGCAAATGAGGAGAACGGGCGGAATTCCCAGGTTTTCACTACATATGAACACTTCTCACATTCCCCCGTCAAACGCGGCTGCTAGACCTCCCTAATGCAAAATCTTAAGGACCTACCTCATGTCCAAGCCACGAAAGCCGTCTAAAAAGTCAATAATCGATAGTTAAAACTTGAATTGGACTGCTTCGAACTGGATATCACATCAACTTAGAAGCTTCTTCTTTGATCTATTATGGTGCTTTTAGTGACTCCGCATACCGCAGCACGTGACATAGCTTTCCTAACGATAAATGTAACCTTCTCAGGGTGAAAGCCGGCCAATATGACGATCTGGCAAAACTCGAATCGACAGCAAATGACGAAGACGGGCGGATTTCTCAGGTTTTCGCTACATAAGAACACTTTTCACATTCCCCCGTGCAACGCGGCTGCTAGATCTCCATTCATGCAAAATTTTAAGGTCCTAGCTCATGTCGAAGGCACCAACGCCGTCTAAAAAGTCAATAATCGATAGGTAAAACCTGAATTGTACTGCTTCTTTTTAGCTATCACATCCACTTAGAAGCTTAATCTGTGTTCTTTTATGGTGCTTTTAGTGTCTCCACATACCGCAGCACGCGATATAGCTTTGCACACGATATATGTAACGGTTTCAGAGAGAATAGCGGGCAATATGACGATCTGGCATTAAGTCGATTCGATTACAAATGACGAAAACGGGCGGATTTCTCAGGTTTTCACTACATATGAACACTTTTCACATTCCCCCGTGCAACGCGGTCGCTAGACCTCCCTTAATGCAAAATGGTAATGTCCTAGCTCATGTCCAAGGCACCGAAGCCGTCTAAAAAGTTAATAATCGATAACTAAAACTTGAATTGTACTGCATCGTACTGATTATCACATTAACTTTGAAGCTTCATCTGTGTTCTATTATGGTGCATTTAGTGTCTCCACATACCGCAGCACGCCATATAGCTTTGCACACGATAAATGTAACAGTTTCATAGCGATGAGCGGCCAATACGAAGATCTGGCATTAAGTCGATTCGATAGCAAATGACGAAAACGGGCGGATTTCTCCGGTTTCCACTACATATGAACACTTTTCAAATTCCGTCGTGCAACGCGGCTGCTAGACCTCCATTCATGCAAATTCTCAAGGTCCTAGCTCATGTCCAAGGCACCAAAGCTGTCTAAAATTCAATAATCGATAACTAAAACCTGAATTGTACCGCTTCGTACTGGCTATCACATCAACATAGAAGCTTCCTCTGTGTTCTATTATGGTGCTTTTAGTATCTACGCATACCGCAGCACGCAACTTAGCTTTGCACACCATAAATGTAACGGATTCAGAGTTAATTGCGGGTAATATGTCGATCTGGCTTTAAGTCGATTCGTTAACAAATGACGAAAACGGACGGATTTCTAGGTTTTTACTACATATGAACACTTTTCACATTGTCCCGTGCAACTCTGCTGCTAGTCCTCCTTTCATGCAGAATCTTAAGGTCCTAGCTCATGTCCAAGGCACCAAAGCCAGCTACAAAGTCAATAATTGATACCTAAAACTTGAATTGGACTACTTCTTACTGGCTATTACATCAACTTAGAACCTTCATCTGTGTTCTACTATGGTGCTTTTAGTGTCTCCGGATACCGCAGCACGTGACATAGCTTTGCAGTCGATAAGTACAATCGTTTCAGAGAGAAGAGCGACCAATGTGACGATCTGGCTTTAAGTCGATTCGGTAACAAATGACGAAAACGGACGGATTTCTAGGTTTTTACTACATATGAACACATTCCACATTCTCGCATGCAACTCGGCTGCTAGTCCTCCTTTCATGCAGAATCGGCCGGCCGCGGTGGTCTCGTGGTTCTAGGCGCGCAGTCCGGAACCGTGCGACAGCTACGGTCGCAGGTTCGAATCCTGCCTCGGGCATGGATGTGTGTGATTTCCTTAGGTTAGTTAGGTTTAAGTAGTTCTAAGTTCTAGGGGACTGATGACCACAGCAGTTGAGTCCCATAGTGCTCAGAGCCATTTGAACCATTTGAACCATGCAGAATCTTAAGGTCCTAGCTCATGTCCAAGGCACCAAAGCCAGCTAAAAAGTCAATAATCGAAACCTAAAACTTGAAATGTATTATATCTTACTGGCTATTACATCAACTTAGAAGCTTCATCTGTTTTCTACTATGGTGCTTTTAGTGTCTCCGCATACCGGAGCACGAGACATTGCTTTGCAGACGATAATTAGGACCGTTTCAGAGAGAAGAGCGGCCAATGTGAAGATCTGGCTTTAAGTCGAGTCGATAACAAATGACGAAAACGGACGGATTTCTCAGGTTTTTACTACATATGAACACTTTTCACATTCTCCCGTGCAACTCGGCAGCAAGTCCTCCTTTCATGCAGAGTCTTAAGGTCCTAGCTCATGTCCAAGGAACCAAAGCCAGCTAAAAAGTCAATAATCGATACCTAAAACTTGAATTGGTCTACTTCTTACTGGCTATTACATCAACTTAGAACCTTCATCTATGTTCTACTATGGTGCTTTTAGTGTTTCCGCATACCGCAGCACGCGACATAGCTTTGCAGACGATAAGTACAACCGTTTCAGAGAGAAGAGCGGCCAATGTGACGATCTGGCTTTTAAGTCGATTCGATAACAAATGACGAAAACGGAAGGATTTCTAGGTTTTTACTACATATGAACACATTCCACATTCTCCCGTGCAACGCGGCTGCTAGTCCTCCTTTCATGCAGAATCTTAAGGTCCTAGCTCATGTCCAAGGCACCAAAGCCAGCTAAAAAGTCAATAATCGATACCTAAAACTTGAATTGTACTATATCTTACTGGCTATTACATCAACTTAGAAGCTTCATCTGTTTTCTACTATGGTGCTGTTAGTGTCTCCGCATACTGGAGCACGAGACATAGCTTTGCAGACGATAATTACGACCGTTTCAGAGAGAAGAGCGGCCAATGTGATGATCTGGCTTTAAGTTGAGTCGATAACAAATGACGAATACGGACGGATTTCTCAGGTTTTTACTACATATGAACACTTTTCACATTCTCCCGTGCAACTCCGGTGCTAGTTCTCCTTTCATGCAGAATCTTAAGGTCCTAGCTCATGTCTAAGGCACCAAAGCCAGCTAGAAAGTCAATAATCGATACCTAAAACTTAAATTGTACTACTTCTTACTGGCTATTACATCAACTTAGAAGCTTCCTCTGTGTTCTACTATAGTGCTTTGAGAGTCTCCGCATACCGCAGCATGCGACATAGCTTTGCAGACGATAAGTACAACCGTTTCAGAGAGAAGAGCGGCCAATGTGACGATCTGGCTTTTAAGTCGATTCGATAACAAATGACGAAAACGGACGGATTACTCAGGTTTTTACTACATATGAACACTTTTCACATTGTCCCGTGCAACTCAGCTGCTAGTCCTCCTTTCATGCAGAATCTTAACGTCCTAGCTCATGTCCAAGGCACCAAAGCCAGATAAAAAGTCAATAATCACTACCTAAAACTTGAATTGTACTACTTCTTACTGGCTATTACATCAACTTAGAAGCTTCATCTGTGTTCTACTATGGTGCATTTAGTGTCTCCGCAAACCGCAGCACGCGACATAGCTTTGCAGACGATAAGTACAATCGTTTCAGAGAGAAGAGCGGCCAATGTGACGATCTGGCTTTAAGTCGATTCGGTAACAAATGACGAAAACGGACGGATTTCTAGGTTTTTACTACATATGAACACATTCCACATTCTCCCATGCAACTCGGCTGCTAGTCCTCCTTTCATGCAGAATCTTAAGGTCCTAGCTCATGTCCAAGGAACCAAAGCCAGCTAAAAAGTCAATAATCGATACCTAAAACTTGAATTGGTCTACTTCTTACTGGCTATTACATCAACTTAGAAGGTTCCTCTGTGTTCTACTATAGTGCTTTGAGAGTCTCCGCATACCGCAGCATGCGACAGAGCTTTGCAGTCGATAAGTACAATCGTTTCAGAGAGAAGAGCGACCAATGTGACGATCTGGCTTTAATTCGATTCGGTAACAAATGACGAATACGGACGGATTTCTCAGGTTTTTACTACATATGAACACTTTTCACATTCTCCCGTGCAACTCGGCTGCTAGTCCTCCTTTCATGCAGATTCTTAAGGTCCTAGCTCATGTCCAAGGCACCAAAGCCAGCTAAAAATCCATAATCGATACCTAAAACTTGAATTGTACTACTTCTTACTGGCTATTACATTAAATTAGATGCTTCATCTGTGTTTTACTATGGTGGTTTTAGTGTCTCCGCATACCGCAGCACACGTCATATCTTTGCAGACGATAAGTACAACCATTTCAGAGAGAAGAGCGGCCAATGTGACGATCTGGCCTTATGTCGATTCGATAAAAAAATGACGATAACGAACGTATTTTTCGGGTTTTTACTGCATATGAACACTTTTCACATTCTCCCGTGCAACTCGGCTGCTAGTCCTCCTTTCATGCAGACTCTTAAGTTCCTAGCTCAAGTCCAAGGCACCAAAGCCAGCTAAAAAGTCAATAATCGATACCTAAAACTTGTATTGTACTACTTCTTACTGGCTATTACATCAACTTAGAAGCTTCATCTGTGTTCTACTATGGTGCTTTTAGTGTCTCCACATACCGCAGCCCGCGACATAGCTTTGCAGACGATAAGTACAACCGTTTCAGAGAGAAGAGCGGCCAATGTGACGATCTGGCTTAAGTCGATTAGGTAACAAATGACGAAAACGGACGGATTTCTAGGTTTTTACTACATATGAACACAATCCACATTCTCCTGTGCAACTCGGTTGCTAGTCCTCCTTTCATGCAGAATCTTAAGGTCCTAGCTCATGTCCAAGGCACCAAAGCCAGCTAAAAAGTCAATAATCGAAACCTAAAACTTGAATTGTACTATATCTTACTGGCTATTACATCAACTTAGAAGCTTCATCTGTTTTCTACTATGGTGATTTTAGTGTCTCCGCATACCGCAGCACGCGACATAGCTTTGCAGACGATAAGTACAACCGTTTCAGAGAGAAGAGCGGCCAATGTGACGATCTGGCTTTATGTCGATTCGGTAACAAATGACGCAAACGGACGAATTCTAGGTTTTTACTACATATGAACACTTTTCACATTCTCCCGTGCAACTCTTCAGCTAGGCCTCCTTTCATGCAGAATCTTAAGGTCCTAGCTCATGTCCAAGGAACCAAAGCCAGCTAAAAAGTCAATAATCGATACCTAAAACTTGAATTGGACTACTTCTTACAGGCTATTACATCAACTTAGAAGCTTCATCTGTGTTCTATTATGGTGCTTTTAGTGTCTCCACATACCGCAGCACGCTACATAGCTTTGCAGACGATAAGTACAACCGGTTCAGAGAGAAGAGCGGCCAATGTAACGATCTGGCTTTAAGTCGATTCGATAACAAATGACGAAAACGGACGGATTTCTAATGTTTTTGCTACATGTGAACACTTTTCACATTCACGCGTGCAACTCGGCTGATAGTCCTCCTTTCATGCAGAATATCAAGGTCCTAGCTCATGTCCAAAGCACCAAAGCCAGCTAAAAAGTCAATTATCGATACCTAAAACTTGAGTTGTACTACTTCTTACTGGCTATTACTTCAACTTAGAAGCTTCATCTGTTTTCTACTATGGTGCTTTTAGTGTCTGCGCATACCGCAGCACGCGACATAGCTTTGCAGACGATAAGTACAACCGTTTCAGAGAGAAGAGCGGCCAATGTGACGATCTGGCTTTAAGTCGATTCGATAACAAATGACGAAAACGGACGGATTTCTCAGGTTTTTACTACATATGAACACTTTTCACATTCTCCCGTGCAATTCGGCTGCTAGTCCTCCTTTCATGCAGATTCTTAAGGTCCTAGCTCATGTCCAAGGCAACAAAGCCAGCTAAAAAGTCCATAATCGATACCTAAAACTTGAATTGTACTACTTCTTACTGGCTATTACATTAAATTAGATGCTTCATCTGTGTTTTACTATGGTGGTTGTAGTGTCTCCGCATACCGCAGCACACGTCATATCTTTCCAGACGATAAGTACAACCATTTCAGAGAGAAGAGCGGCCAATGTGACGATCTGGCCTTATGTCGATTCGATATAAAATGACGATAACGAACGGATTTTTCGGGTTTTTACTGCATATGAACACTTTTCACATTCTCCCGTCCAACTCGGCTGCTAGTCCTCCTTTCATGCAGAATGTTAAGGTCCTAGCTCATGTCCAAGGCACCAAAGCCAGCTAAAAAGTCAATAATCGATACCTAAAACTTGAGTTGTACTACTTCTTACTGGCTATTACTTCAACTTAGAAGCTTCATCTGTTTTCTACTATGGTGCTTTTAGTGTCTGCGCATACCGCAGCACGCGACATAGCTTTGCAGACGATAAGTACAACAATTTCAGAGAGAAGAGCGGCCAATGTGACGATCTGGCTTTATGTCGATTCGGTAACAAATGACGCAAACGGACGAATTCTAGGTTTTTACTACATATGAACACTTTTCACATTCTCCCGTGCAACTCTTCAGCTAGGCCTCCTTTCATGCAGAATCTTAAGGTCCTAGCTCATGTCCAAGGAACCAAAGCCAGCTAAAAAGTCAATAATCGATACCTAAAACTTGAATTGGACGACTTCTTACAGGCTATTACATCAACTTAGAAGCTTCATCTGTGTTCTATTATGGTGCTTTTAGTGTCTCCACATACCGCAGCACGCTACATAGCTTTGCAGACGATAAGTACAACCGGTTCAGAGAGAAGAGCGGCCAATGTAACGATCTGGCTTTAAGTCGATTCGATAACAAATGACGAAAACGGACGGATTTCTAATGTTTTTGCTACATGTGAACACTTTTCACATTCACGCGTGCAACTCGGCTGATAGTCCTCCTTTCATGCAGACTATCAAGGTCCTAGCTCATGTCCAAAGCACCAAAGCCAGCTAAAAAGTCAATTATCGATACCTAAAACTTGAGTTGTACTACTTCTTACTGGCTATTACTTCAACTTAGAAGCTTCATCTGTTTTCTACTATGGTGCTTTTAGTGTCTGCGCATACCGCAGCACGCGACATAGCTTTGCAGACGATAAGTACAACCGTTTCAGAGAGAAGAGCGGCCAATGTGACGATCTGGCTTTAAGTCGATTCGATAACAAATGACGAAAACGGACGGATTTCTCAGGTTTTTACTACATATGAACACTTTTCACATTCTCCCGTGCAATTCGGCTGCTAGTCCTCCTTTCATGCAGATTCTTAAGGTCCTAGCTCTTGCCCAATTCACCAAAGCCAGCTAAAAAGTCCATAATCGATACCTAAAACTTGAATTGTACTACTTCTTACTTTCTATTACATTAAATTAGATGCTTCATCTGTGTTTTACTATGGTGGTTTTAGTGTCTCCGCATACCGCAGCACGCGTCATAGCTTTGCAGACGATAAGTACAACCGTTTCAGAGAGAAGAGCGGCCAATGTAACGATCTGGCTATAAGTCGATTCGATAACAAATGACAAAAACGGACGGATTTCTAATGTTTTTGCTACATGTGAACACTTTTCACATTCTCCCGTGCAACTCGGCTGATAGTCCTCCTTTCATGCAGAATCTCAAGGTCCTAGCTCATGTCCAAGGCACCAAAGCCAGCTAAAAAGTCAATAATCGATACCTAAAACTTGAATTGTACTACATCATACTGGCAATTACATCATCTTAGAGGCTTCATCTGTGTTCTACTATGGTGCTTTTAGTGTCTCCGCATACCGCAGCACGCGACATAGCTTTGCAGACGATAAGTACAACCGTTTCAGAGAGAAGAGCGGCCAATGTGACGATCTGGCTTTAAGTCGATTCGATAACAAATGACGTAAACGGACGGATTTTTCGGGTTTTTACTGCAAATGAACACTTTTCACACTCTCCCGTGCAACTCGGCTGCTAGTCCTCCTTTCATGCAGAATCTCAAGGTCCTAGCTCATATCCAAGGCACCAAAGCCAGCTAAAAAGTCAATAATCGATACCTAAAACTTGAATTGTACTACATCATACTGGCAATTACATCATCTTAGAGGCTTCATCTGTGTTCTACTATGGTCCTTTTAGTGTCTCCGCATACCGCAGCACGCGACATAGCTTTGCAGACGATAAGTACAACCGTTTCAGAGAGAAGAGCGGCCAATGTGACGATCTGGCTTTAAGTCGATTCGATAACAAATGACGAAAACGGACGGATTTCTCAGGTTTTTACTACATATGAACACTTTTCACATTGTCTCGTGCAACTCTGCTGCTAGTCCTCCTTTCATGCAGAATCTTAAGGTCCTAGCTTATGTCCAAGGCACCAAAGCCAGCTAAAAAGTCAATAATCAGTACCAAAACATAGAATTGTACTACTTCTTACTTGCTATTACATCAACTTAGAAGCTTCATCTGTATTCTACTATGGTGCTTTTTGTGTCTCCGCATGCCGCAGCACGCGACATAGCTTGGCAGACGATAAGTACAATTGTTTCACAGAGAAGAGCGACCAATTTGACGATCTGGCTTTAAGTCGATTCGATAACAAATGACGAATACGGACGGATTTCTCAGGTTTTTACTACATATGAACACTTTTCACATTCTCCCGTGCAAATCAGCTGCTAGTCCTCCTTTCATGCAGAATCTTAAGGTCCTAGCTCATGTCCAAGGCACCAAAGATAGCTATAAAGTCAATAATCGATACCTAAAACTTGAATTGTGCTACTTCTTACTGGCTATTACATCAACTTTGAAGCTTCATCTGTGTTCTACTATGGATCTTTTAGTGTCTCCGCATACCGCAGCACGCGACGTAGCTTTGCAGACGATAAGTACAACCGTTTCAGAGAGAAGAGCGGCCAATGTGACGATCTGGCTTTAAGTCGATTCGATAACAAATGACGAAAACGGACGGATTTCTAGGTTTTTACTACATATGAACACATTCCACATTCTTCCGTGCAACTCGGCTGCTAGTCCTCCTTTCATGCAGCATCTTAAGGTCCTAGCTCATGTCCAAGGAACCAAAGCCAGCTAAAAAGTCAATAATCGATACCTAAAACTTGAATTGGACTACTTCTTACAGGCTATTACATCAACTTAGAAGCTTCATCTGTGTTCTATTATGGTGCTTTTAGTGTCTCCACATACCGCAGCACGCTACATAGCTTTGCAGACGATAAGTACAACCGTTTCAGAGAGAAGAGCGGCCAATGTAACGATCTGGCTTTAAGTCGATTCGATAACAAATGACGAAAACGGACGGATTTCTAATGTTTTTGCTACATGTGAACACTTTTCACATTCACCCGTGCAACTCGGCTGATAGTCCTCCTTTCATGCAGAATATCAAGGTCCTAGCTCATGTCCAAGGCACAAAAGCAAGCTAAAAAGTCAATTATCGATACCTAAAACTTGAGTTGTACTACTTCTTACTGGCTATTACATCAACTTAGAAGCTTCATCTGTTTTCTACTATGGTGCTTTTAGTGTCTGCGCATACTGGAGCACGAGACATAGCTTTGCAGACGATAATTACGACCGTTTCAGAGAGAAGAGCGGCCAGTGTGACGATCTGGCTTTAAGTCGATTCGATAACAAATGACGAAAACGGAAGGATTTCTAGGTTTTTACTACATATGAACACATTCCACATTCTCCCGTGCAACTCGGCAGCTAGTCCTTCTTTCATGCAGAACCTTAAGGTCCTAGCTTATGTCCAAGGCACCAAAGCCAGCTAAAAGGTCAATAATCGATACCTAAAACTTAAATTGTACTATATCTTACTGGCTATTACATCAACTTAGAAGCTTCATCTGTTTTCTACTATGGTGCTTTTAGTGTCTCCGCATACTGGAGCACGAGACATAGTTTTGCAAACGATAATTTCGACCGTTTCAGAGAGAAGAGCGGCCAATGTGATGATCTGGCTTTAAAATGAGTCGATAACAAATGACGAAAACGGACGGATTTCTCAGGTTTTTACTACATATGAACACTTTTCACATTCTCCCAGGCAACTCCGGTGCTAGTTCTCCTTTCATGCAGAATCTTAAGGTCCTAGCTCATGTCCAAGGCACCAAAGCCAGCTAAAAAGTCAATAATCGATACCTAAAACTTAAATTGTACTACTTCTTACTGGCTATTACATCAACTTAGAAGCTTCATCTGTGTTCTACTATAGTGCTTTGAGAGTCTCCGCATACCGCAGCACGCGACATAGCTTTGAAGACGATAAGTACAACCGTTTCAGAGAGAAGAGCGGCCAATGTGACGATCTGGCTTTAAGTCGATTCGGTAACAAATGACGAAAACGGACGGATTTCTAGGTTTTTACTACATATGAACACTTTTCAAATTGGCCCGTGCAACTCTGCTGCTAGTCCTCGTTTCATGCAGAATCTTAAGGTCCTAGCTCATGTCCAAGGCAACAAAGCCAGCTAAAAAGTCCATAATCGATACCTAAAACTTGAATTGTACTACTTCTTACTGGCTATTACATTAAATTAGATGCTTCATCTGTGTTTTACTATGGTGGTTGTAGTGTCTCCGCATACCGCAGCACACGTCATATCTTTCCAGACGATAAGTACAACCATTTCAGAGAGAAGAGCGGCCAATGTGACGATCTGGCCTTATGTCGATTCGATATAAAATGACGATAACGAACGGATTTTTCGGGTTTTTACTGCATATGAACACTTTTCACATTCTCCCGTCCAACTCGGCTGCTAGTCCTCCTTTCATGCAGAATGTTAAGGTCCTAGCTCATGTCCAAGGCACCAAAGCCAGCTAAAAAGTCAATAATCGATACCTAAAACTTAAATTGTACTACTTCTTCCTGGCTATTACATCAACTTAGAAGCTTCATCTGTTTTCTACTATGGTGCTTTTAGTGTCTGCGCATACCGCAGCACGCGACTTCGCTTTGCAGACGATAAGTACAACCGTTTCAGAGAGAAGAGCGGCCAATGTGTCGATCTGGCTTTAAGTTGAGTCGATAACAAATGACGAAAACGGCCGGATTTCTCAGGTTTTTACTACATATGAACACTTTTCACATTCTCCCGTGCAACTCGGCTGCTAGTCCTCCGTTATTGCAGATTCTTAAGGTCCTAGCTCTTGCCCAAGGCACCAAAGCCAGCTAAAAAGTATATAATCGATACCTCAAACTTGAATTGTACTACTTCTTACTTTCTATTACATTAAATTAGATGTTTCATCTGTGTTTTACTATGGTGGTTTTAGTGTCTCCGCATACCGCAGCACGCGTCATAGCTTTGCAGACGATAAGTACAGCCATTTCAGAGAGAAGAGCGGCCAATGTGGCGATCTGGCTTTAAGTCGATTCGATAACAAATGACGAAAACGGACGGATTCCTAAGGTTTTTACTACAAATGAACACTTTTCACATTCTCCCGTGCAACGCGGCTGCTAGTCCTCCTTTCATGCAGAATCTTAAGGTCCTAGCTCATGTCTAAGGCGCCAAAGCCAGCTAAAAAGCCAATAATCGATACCTAAAACTTGAATTGTACTACTTCTTACTGGCTATTACATCAATTTAGAAGCTTCATCTGTGTTCTACTATGGTGCTTTTAGTGTCTCCGCATACCGCAGCACGCGACATAGCTTTGCAGACGATAAGTACAACCGTTTCAGAGAGAAGAGCGGCCAATGTGACGATCTGGCTTTAAGTCGATTCGATAACAAATGACGTAAACGGACGGATTTTTCGGGTTTTTACTGCAAATGAACACTTTTCACACTCTCCCGTGCAACTCGGCTGCTAGTCCTCCTTTCATGCAGAATCTCAAGGTCCTAGCTCATGTCCAAGGCACCAAAGCCAGCTAAAAAGTCAATAATCGATACCTAAAACTTGAATTGTACTACATCATACTGGCAATTACATCATCTTAGAGGCTTCATCTGTGTTCTACTATGGTCCTTTTAGTGTCTCCGCATACCGCAGCACGCGACATAGCTTTGCAGACGATAAGTACAACCGTTTCAGAGAGAAGAGCGGCCAATATGACGATCTGGCTTTAAGTCGATTCGATAACAAATGACGAAAACGGACGGATTTCTCAGGTTTTTACTACATATGAACACTTTTCACATTGTCCCGTGCAACTCTGCTGCTAGTCCTCCTTTCATGCACAATCTTAAGGTCCTAGCTTATGTCCAAGGCACCAAAGCCAGCTAAAAAGTCAATAATCAGTACCAAAACATAGAATTGTACTACTTCTTACTTGCTATTACATCAACTTAGAAGCTTCATCTGTATTCTACTATGGTGCTTTTTGTGTCTCCGCATGCCGCAGCACGCGACATAGCTTGGCAGACGATAAGTACAATTGTTTCACAGAGAAGAGCGACCAATTTGACGATCTGGCTTTAAGTCGATTCGATAACAAATGACGAATACGGACGGATTTCTCAGGTTTTTACTACATATGAACACTTTTCACATTCTCCCGTGCAAATCAGCTGCTAGTCCTCCTTTCATGCAGAATCTTAAGGTCCTAGCTCATGTCCAAGGCACCAAAGATAGCTATAAAGTCAATAATCGTCACCTAAAACTTGAATTGTGCTACTTCTTACTGGCTATTACATCAACTTTGAAGCTTCATCTGTGTTCTACTATGGATCTTTTAGTGTCTCCGCATACCGCAGCACGCGACGTAGCTTTGCAGACGATAAGTACAACCGTTTCAGAGAGAAGAGCGGCCAATGTGACGATTTGGCTTTAAGTCGATTCGATAACAAATGACGAAAACGGACGGATTTCTAGGTTTTTACTACATATGAACACATTCCACATTCTTCCGTGCAACTCGGCTGCTAGTCCTCCTTTCATGCAGCATCTTAAGGTCCTAGCTCATGTCCAAGGAACCAAAGCCAGCTAAAAAGTCAATAATCGATACCTAAAACTTGAATTGGACTACTTCTTACAGGCTATTACATCAACTTAGAAGCTTCATCTGTGTTCTATTATGGTGCTTTTAGTGTCTCCACATACCGCAGCACGCTACATAGCATTGCAGACGATAAGTACAACCGTTTCAGAGAGAAGAGCGGCCAATGTAACGATCTGGCTTTAAGTCGATTCGATAACAAATGACGAAAACGGACGGAATTCTAATGTTTTTGCTACATGTGAACACTTTTCACATTCACCCGTGCAACTCGGCTGATAGTCCTCCTTTCATGCAGAATATCAAGGTCCTAGCTCATGTCCAAGGCACAAAAGCAAGCTAAAAAGTCAATTATCGATACCTAAAACTTGAGTTGTACTACTTCTTACTGGCTATTACATCAACTTAGAAGCTTCATCTGTTTTCTACTATGGTGCTTTTAGTGTCTGCGCATACTGGAGCACGAGACATAGCTTTGCAGAAGATAATTACGACCGTTTCAGAGAGAAGAGCGGCCAGTGTGACGATCTGGCTTTAAGTCGATTCGATAACAAATGACGAAAACGGAAGGATTTCTAGGTTTTTACTACATATGAACACATTCCACATTCTCCCGTGCAACTCGGCAGCTAGTCCTTCTTTCATGCAGAACCTTAAGGTCCTAGCTTATGTCCAAGGCACCAAAGCCAGCTAAAAGGTCAATAATCGATACCTAAAACTTGAATTGTACTATATCTTACTGGCTATTACATCAACTTAGAAGCTTCATCTGTTTTCTACTATGGTGCTTTTAGTGTCTCCGCATACTGGAGCACGAGACATAGCTTTGCAAACGATAATTTCGACCGTTTCAGAGAGAAGAGCGGCCAATGTGATGATCTGGCTTTAAGATGAGTCGATAACAAATGACGAAAACGGACGGATTTCTTAGGTTTTTACTACATATGAACACTTTTCACATTCTCCCGTGCAACTCCGGTGCTAGTTCTCCTTTCATGCAGAATCTTAAGGTCCTAGCTCATGTCCAAGGCACCAAAGCCAGCTAAAAAGTCAATAATCGATACCTAAAACTTAAATTGTACTACTTCTTACTGGCTATTACATCAACTTAGAAGCTTCATCTGTGTTCTACTATAGTGCTTTGAGAGTCTCCGCATACCGCAGCACGCGACATAGCTTTGAAGACGATAAGTACAACCGTTTCAGAGAGAAGAGCGGCCAATGTGACGATCTGGCTTTAAGTCGATTCGGTAACAAATGACGAAAACGGACGGATTTCTAGGTTTTTACTACATATGAACACTTTTCACATTGGCCCGTGCAACTCTGCTGCTAGTCCTCGTTTCATGCAGAATCTTAAGGTCCTAGCTCATGTCCAAGGCAACAAAGCCAGCTAAAAAGTCCATAATCGATACCTAAAACTTGAATTGTACTACTTCTTACTGGCTATTACATTAAATTAGATGCTTCATCTGTGTTTTACTATGGTGGTTGTAGTGTCTCCGCATACCGCAGCACACGTCATATCTTTCCAGACGATAAGTACAACCATTTCAGAGAGAAGAGCGGCCAATGTGACGATCTGGCCTTATGTCGATTCGATATAAAATGACGATAACGAACGGATTTTTCGGGTTTTTACTGCATATGAACACTTTTCACATTCTCCCGTCCAACTCGGCTGCTAGTCCTCCTTTCATGCAGAATGTTAAGGTCCTAGCGCATGTCCAAGGCACCAAAGCCAGCTAAAAAGTCAATAATCGATACCTAAAACTTAAATTGTACTACTTCTTCCTGGCTATTACATCAACTTAGAAGCTTCATCTGTTTTCTACTATGGTGCTTTTAGTGTCTGCGCATACCGCAGCACGCGACTTCGCTTTGCAGACGATAAGTACAACCGTTTCAGAGAGAAGAGCGGCCAATGTGACGATCTGGCTTTAAGTCGATTCGATAACAAATGACGAATACGGACGGATTTCTCAGGTTTTTACTACATATGAACACTTTTCACATTCTCCCGTGCAAATGAGCTGCTAGTCCTCCTTTCATGCGGAATCTTAAGGTCCTACCTCATGTCCAAGGCACCAAAGATAGCTATAAAGTCAATAATCGATACCTAAAACTTGAATTGTGCTACTTCTTACTGGCTATTACATCAACTTTGAAGCTTCATCTGTGTTCTACTATGGATCTTTTAGTGTCTCCGCATACCGCAGCACGCGACGTAGCTTTGCAGACGATAAGTACAACCGTTTCAGAGAGAAGAGCGGCCAATGTGACGATCTGGCTTTAAGTCGATTCGATAACAAATGACGAAAACGGACGGATTTCTAGGTTTTTACTACATATGAACACATTCCACATTCTTCCGTGCAACTCGGCTGCTAGTCCTCCTTTCATGCAGCATCTTAAGGTCCTAGCTCATGTCCAAGGAACCAAAGCCAGCTAAAAAGTCAATAATCGATACCTAAAACTTGAATTGGACTATATCTTACTGGCTATTACATCAACTTAGAAGCTTCATCTGTGTTCTATTATGGTGCTTTTAGTGTCTCCACATACCGCAGCACGCTACATAGCTTTGCAGACGATAAGTAGAACCGTTTCAGAGAGAAGAGCGGCCAATGTAACGATCTGGCTTTAAGTCGATTCGATAACAAATGACGAAAACGGACGGATTTCTAATGTTTTTGCTACATGTGAACACTTTTCACATTCACCCGTGCAACTCGGCTGATAGTCCTCCTTTCATGCAGAATATCAAGGTCCTAGCTCATGTGCAAGGCACAAAAGCAAGCTAAAAAGTCAATAATCGATACCTAAAACTTGAATTGGACTATATCTTACTGGCTATTACATCAACTTAGAAGCTTCATCTGTTTTCTACTATGGTGCTTTTAGTGTCTCCGCATACTGGAGCACGAGACATAGCTTTGCAAACGATAATTTCGACCGTTTCAGAGAGAAGAGCGGCCAATGTGATGATCTGGCTTTAAGTTGAGTCGATAACAAATGAAGAAAACGGACGGATTTCTCAGGTTTTTACTACATATGAACACTTTTCACATTCTCCCGTGCAACGCCGGTGCTAGTTCTCCTTTCATGCAGAATCTTAAGGTCCTAGCTCATGTCCAAGGCACCAAAGCCAGCTAAAAAGTCAATAATCGATACCTAAAACTTAAATTGTACTACTTCTTACTGGCTATTACATCAACTTAGAAGCTTCATCTGTGTTCTACTATAGTGCTTTGAGAGTCTCCGCATACCGCAGCACGCGACATAGCTTTGAAGACGATAAGTACAACCGTTTCAGAGAGAAGAGCGGCCAATGTGACGATCTGGCTTTAAGTCGATTCGGTAACAAATGACGAAAACGGACGGATTTCTAGGTTTTTACTACATATGAACACTTTTCACATTGGCCCGTGCAAATCTGCTGCTAGTCCTCCTGTCATGCAGAATCTTAAGGTCCTAGCTCATGTCCAAGGCACCAAAGCCAGCTAAAAAGTCAATAATCGATACCTAAAACTTGAATTGTACTACTTCTTACTGGCTATTAAATCAACTTAGAAGCTTCATCTGTGTTCTACTATGGTGCTTTTAGTGTCTCCGCATACCGCAGCACGCGACATAGCTTTGCAGACGATAAGTACAACCGTTTCAGAGAGAAGAGCGGCCAATGTGACGATCTGGCTTTAAGTCGATTCGATAACAAATGACGTAAACGGACGGATTTTTCGGGTTTTTACTGCAAATGAACACTTTTCACACTCTCCCGTGCAACTCGGCTGCTAGTCCTCCTTTCATGCAGAATCTCAAGGTCCTAGCTCATGTCCAAGGCACCAAAGCCAGCTAAAAAGTCAATAATCGATACCTAAAACTTGAATTGTACTACATCTTACTGGCAATTACATCATCTTAGAGGCTTCATCTGTGTTCTACTATGGTCCTTTTAGTGTCTCCGCATACCGCAGCACGCGACATAGCTTTGCAGACGATAAGTACAACCGTTTCAGAGAGAAGAGCGGCCAATGTGACGATCTGGCTTTAAGTCGATTCGATAACAAATGACGAAAACGGACGGATTTCTCAGGTTTTTACTACATATGAACACTTTTCACATTGTCCCGTGCAACTCTGCTGCTAGTCCTCCTTTCATGCAGAATCTTAAGGTCCTAGCTTACGTCCAAGGCACCAAAGCCAGCTAAAAAGTCAATAATCAGTACCAAAACATAGAATTGTACTACTTCTTACTTGCTATTACATCAACTTAGAAGCTTCATCTGTATTCTACTATGGTGCTTTTAGTGTCTGCGCATACTGGAGCACGAGACATAGCTTTGCAGACGATAATTACGACCGTTTCAGAGAGAAGAGCGGCCAATGCGATGATCTGGCTTTAAGTTGAGTCGATAACAAATGACGAAAACGGACGGATATCTCAGGTTTTTACTACATATGAACACTTTTCACATTCTCCCGTCTAACTCCGGTGCTAGTTCTCCTTTCATGCAGAATCTTAAGGTCCTAGCTCATGTCCAAGGCACCAAAGCCAGCTAAAAAGTCAATAATCGATACCTAAAACTTAAATTGTACTACTTCTTACTGGCTATTACATCAACTTAGAAGCTTCATCTGTTTTCTACTATGGTGCTTTTAGTGTCTGCGCATACCGCAGCACGCGACATCGCTTTGCAGACGATAAGTACAACCGTTTCAGAGAGAAGAGCGGCCAATGTGACGATCTGGCCTTAAGTCGATTCGATAACAAATGACGAAAACGGACGGATTTCTCAGGTTTTTACTACATATGAACACTTTTCACATTCTCCCGTGCAACTCGGCTGCTAGTCCTCCTTTCATGCAGATTCTTAAGGTCCTAGCTCTTGCCCAAGGCACCAAAGCCAGCTAAAAAGTCCATAATCGATACCTAAAACTTGAATTGTACTACTTCTTACTTTCTATTACATTAAAGTAGATGCTTCATCTGTGTTTTACTATGGTGGTTTTAGTGTCTCCGCATACCGCGGCACGCGTCATAGCTTTGCAGACGATAAGTACAACCGTTTCAGAGAGAAGAGCGGCCAATGTAACGATCTGGCTATAAGTCGATTCGATAACAAATGACGAAAACGGACGGATTTCTAATGTTTTTGCTACATGTGAACACTTTTCACATTCTCCCGTGCAACTCGGCTGATAGTCCTCCTTTCATGCAGAATATCAAGGTCCTAGCTCATGTCCAAGGCACAAAAGCAAGCTAAAAAGTCAATAATCGATACCTAAAACTTGAGTTGTACTACTTCTTACTGGCTATTACATTAACTTAGAAGCTTCATCTGTTTTCTACTATGGTGCTTTTAGTGTCTGCGCATACCGCAGCACGCGACATCGCTTTGCTGACGATAAGTACAACCGTTTCAGAGAGAAGAGCGGCCAATGTGACGTTTTGGCTTTAAGTCGATTCGATAACAAATGACGAAAACGGAAGGATTTCTAGGTTTTTACTACATATGAACACATTCCACATTCTCCCGTGCAACTCGGCTGCTAGTCCTCCTTTCATGCAGAATCTTAAGGTCCTAGCTCATGTCCAAGGCACCAAAGCCAGCTAAAAAGTCAATAATCGATACCTAAAACTTGAATTGTACTATATCTTACTGGCTATTACATCAACTTAGAAGCTTCATCTGTTTTCTACTATGGTGCTTTTAGTGTCTCCGCATACTGGAGCACGAGACATAGCTTTGCAGACGATAATTACGACCGTTTCAGAGAGAAGAGCGGCCAATGTGATAATCTGGCTTTAAGTTGAGTCGATAACAAATGACGAAAACGGCCGGATTTCTCAGGTTTTTACTACATATGAACACTTTTCACATTCTCCCGTGCAACTCCGGTGCTAGTTCTCCTTTCATGCAGAATCTTAAGGTCCTAGCTCATGTCCAAGGCACCAAAGCCAGCTAAAAAGTCAATAATCGATACCTAAAACTTAAATTGTACTACTTCTTACTGGCTATTACATCAACTTAGAAGCTTCATCTGTTTTCTACTATGGTGCTTTTAGTGTCTGCGCATACCGCAGCACGCGACATCGCTTTGCTGACGATAAGTACAACCGTTTCAGAGAGAAGAGCGGCCAATGTGACGTTTTGGCTTTAAGTCGATTCGATAACAAATGACGAAAACGGAAGGATTTCTAGGTTTTTACTACATATGAACACATTCCACATTCTCCCGTGCAACTCGGCTGCTAGTCCTCCTTTCATGCAGAATCTTAAGGTCCTAGCTCATGTCCAAGGCACCAAAGCCAGCTAAAAAGTCAATAATCGATACCTAAAACTTGAATTGTACTATATCTTACTGGCTATTACATCAACTTAGAAGCTTCATCTGTTTTCTACTATGGTGCTTTTAGTGTCTCCGCATACTGGAGCACGAGACATAGCTTTGCAGACGATAATTACGACCGTTTCAGAGAGAAGAGCGGCCAATGTGATAATCTGGCTTTAAGTTGAGTCGATAACAAATGACGAAAACGGCCGGATTTCTCAGGTTTTTACTACATATGAACACTTTTCACATTCTCCCGTGCAACTCCGGTGCTAGTTCTCCTTTCATGCAGATTCTTAAGGTCCTAGCTCTTGCCCAAGGCACCAAAGCCAGCTAATAAGTATATAATCGATACCTAAAACTTGAATTGTACTACTTCTTACTTTCTATTACATTAAATTAGATGCTTCATCTGTGTTTTACTATGGTGGTTTTAGTGTCTCCGCATACCGCAGCACGCGTCATAGCTTTGCAGACGATAAGTACAACCGTTTCAGAGAGAAGAGCGGCCAATGTGACGATCTGGCTTTAAGTCGATTCGATAACAAATGACGAAAACGGACGGATTTCTCAGGTTTTTACTACATATGAACACTTTTCACATTGTCCCGTGCAACTCTGCTGCTAGTCCTCCTTTCATGCAGAATCTTAAGGTCCTAGCTTATGTCCAAGGCACCAAAGCCAGCTAAAAAGTCAATAATCAGTACCAAAACATAGAATTGTACTACTTCTTACTTGCTATTACATCAACTTAGAAGCTTCATCTGTATTCTACTATGGTGCTTTTTGTGTCTCCGCATGCCGCAGCACGCGACATAGCTTGGCAGACGATAAGTACAATTGTTTCAGAGAGAAGAGCGACCAATTTGACGATCTGGCTTTAAGTCGATTCGATAACAAATGAAGAATACGGACGGATTTCTCAGGTTTTTACTACATATGAACACTTTTCACATTCTCCCGTGCAACTCGGCTGCTAGTCCTCCTTTCATGCAGAATCTTAAGGTCCTAGCTATGTCCAAGTCTCCAGAGCCAGCTATAAAGTCAATAATCGATACCTGAAACTTGAATTGTACTATATCTTACTGGCTATTACATCAACTTAGAAGCTTCATATGTGTTCTACTATGGTGTTTTTAGTGTCTCCACATACCGCAGCAAGCAACATAGCTTTGCAGACGATACGTACAAACGTTTTAGACAGAAATGCGGTCAATGTGAAGATCTGGCTTTAAGTCGAGTCGATAACAAATGACGAAAACGGACGAATTTCTCAGGTTTTTACTACATATGAACACTTTTCACATTCTCCCGTGCAAATCAGCTGCTAGTCCTCCTTTCATGCAGAATCTTAAGGTCCTAGCTCATGTCCAAGGCACCAAAGATAGCTATAAAGTCAATAATCGATACCTAAAACTTGAATTGTGCTACTTCTTACTGGCTATTACATCAACTTAGAAGCTTCATCTGTGTTCTACTATGGATCTTTAAGTGTCTCCGCATACCGCAGCACGCGACGTAGCTTTGCAGACGATAAGTACAACCGTTTCAGAGAGAAGAGAGGCCAATGTGACGATCTGGCTTAAGTCGATTCGATAACAAATGACGAAAACGGACGGATTTCTAGGTTTTTACTACATATGAACACATTCCTCATTCTTCCGTGCAACTCGGCTGCTAGTCCTCCTTTCATGCAGAATCTTAAGGTCCTAGCTCATGTCCAAGGCACCAAAGCCAGCTAAAAGATCAATAATCGATACCTAAAACTTGAATTGTACTATATCTTACTGGCTATTACATCAACTTAGAAGCTTCATCTGTTTTCTACTATGGTGCTTTTAGTGTCTCCGCATACCGGAGCACGAGACATAGCTTTGCAGACGATAATTAGGACCGTTTCAGAGAGAAGAGCGGACAATGTGATGCTCTGGCTTTAAGTCGAGTCGATAACAAATGACGACAACGGACGGATTTCTCAGGTTTTTACTACATATGAACACTTTTGACATTCTCCAGTGCAACTCTGCAGCTAGGCCTCCTTTCATGCAGAATCTTAAGGTCCTAGCTCATGTCCAAGGAACCAAAGCCAGCCAAAAAGTAAATAATCGATACATAAAACTTGTATTGTACTACTTCTTACTGGCTATTACATCAACTTAGAACCTTTATCTGTGTTCTACTATGGTGCTTTTAGTGTCTCCGCATACCGCAGCACGCGACATAGCTTTGCAGACGATAAGTACAACCGTTTCAGAGAGAAGAGCGGCCAGTGTGACATTCTGGCTTTAAGTCGATTCGATAACAAATGACGAAAACAGACGGATTTCTCAGGTTTTTACTATATATGAACACTTCTCACTTTCTCCCGTGCAACGCGGCTGCTAGTCCTCCTTTCATGCAGAATCTTAAGGTCCTAGTGAAGCAAAGCAAGCGCTGTATCATGTATAAGATACAGAGGCGAGCGAGTGCACGGGACTTACCCTAGTTCACTGCTAGTAGCGTCAAGTCATCGTAACGCGCCTGCATATAGTATTGCACCACATTTAACATAAAAGTTTAGTGTGTAAAACTTTGTTAAAGTATAGTTCTATGTAATAATGTTTCAGGTAACAAATCTTAATGTTATAAAATTAGTAGTTTACGTAAAATTCACGTTTTGAAAGAAAAATAGGAGGCGCTAAATAATGACGCTAGGAAGCCAAAATTTGGTGAGAAGGTGCAGTAAGAAGTCATTCATGAGTGGTGCTGGTTTCCAAAACCATAAAACTAAAATTGACTCCAGAATCCGCGTTTTTCGGAAAAATCAGAGGCGCGAAATAATAGAGCTACAATATTGAAAATTGGTAGGATGCTTCAGTTCACCCTAATAATAATAATGGAAATACCACAATCAGTTACCTCTTCTAGTTTTTTAGTAATTTAGTAAAAACTACTTTTGTGAGTAAAATGTACATAAGCATTATAGATTAAGTACTTTAAATTTTAATGATAAAACAAATTCTTTAAGACCAATGATCAGATAGGACAATTAACAAAGCTACACCAAGTTTTAGTCTTGTAGCATAATTAACAGCTGATACAAGTCTTGATAAAGCTATGGTTCAGAGGTAACAATCTACCGTTAGTTCCATTGCAAAAATTCTAGAGAGTAAAGTTTTAATTTTAGCGGGCTGAGATTTTCTACGTGCTTCTGTACTGATCAGATGTATGTATACAAAAATTGAGAAGTTTGTAAAGCTATTATTAAATGTGATATTTAAGATTATGTGCCTGAGATAGCGATCATTTGGAGGCTGCAGGCATCTGCATAGTAACGGAAAGAACAGATGCTCTCTTGGCGGTACGCGCCGGAGCTATATAAAAAGAGCGGCAGAGGCAGTAGTAAGCTCACTCCGCATTAGACCAACGCCTAGTCCACGCGAGCTTAACGTCCGATCGCGCCTCGCCTCGGGTGACGTCATAGCGGGCTGTGACATGCGCGTACTTAGCAATGTAAACGGACATTGAAAATCGCGAGGACTGTACACCGTCCTGGATCGTTTAGACTTCGGTAACAAACTGTTATTGTGCCGTCCGTGTGAAGTATAATTCCGCGTGGCAAGTGGTGACTAACTCCACTTTTAAGGCGAGCATTAATTTTTTTTAACATTATTGCGAATTATTAATAGAGCACCGTTAGTTAGAGTAATGAACTATTCGGGAGGAACTTGCTGTAGAAGTCGCCTCTGAACTATTAAACGATTGGCTGAATTAACAATATTTAATGTCTTTAGCATTTTCAGAAGTTTCGAGTAATTTGTGTGAGCCTTTAAGATAATAAAATCTTGTTTGGAACTTTAAATTTTATTGAAGCAGCCCTAATCCCGTGAAAAACTATGGATATTTTTCGTTTAGCTGCGCTGTACAGGAATGTGGCCGTGCAGACTGGGAACTAAGGCCAGTAAGTTTCCCTTCGCTTTCTGACTGGCCACCAAATTAGTTGCCAGGCTCGCGTGATTTAAGGTGGCAATGTTCAACTTTCATTCAACATTAAACAACGACTTCTTCGCCGTCCCACATATGTTGCATCGGCAATAGTCTGTTACGTGAAATGAACATTCAAACAACTCATTCGACAACTTCTTCGCCGCCCCACATATGGTGCTTATCGGCCGGGAAAACTGAATTAAAAGCAAATAAAAGTGCTCGATGTGTGAAAGCGATTGGTATAAATTAACGAACTCGGTAGGCAATAACAGGACACTGAATTGAACTAGTGTGGGAACAGTGTTACCAGTAAAGGCGGGTGTAGTGTATAAACAATAAGTGTCTACCGCTGTACGTTGGTTAGTGACGATGGTTAGGAAGGCGACGATGCTGGATCGCGGCTGCCGACGGCGCTGAGACTAAAGGAAGACGGTGCGTCATCGCGGAGCTGCGCTGATCTGCGAGACAGCTGCCGGCTGCGCCGAACGGTCAACGGTGCCTTGCTGCCCCCCTGGAGCTATTGCAGTAGGCGATTCCTGTGGCGGTACTCGACGCAACAGCTGCTGCTGCTGCCTTCAATACGTCGCGACGCGTCGCATCACGATTGCTGGTACACCGCGACGACATCATTCGTCGAAATCAAGCATTTAAGTTAAGTCAAAGACTTTTAAAATATTTATTAACTGCTGCTAACAAACTAAAAGATATGGAAAGTAGTGTACATTTCAGAAGGGAACCGGTCTCTGACCAAGAATCCTCAGGATCAGGAATTGAGTTTAATGAGGATGGTTCCATTAATCCCTCAAATATTGAACTAGAACGTAATTTGTCACCAGTAAATTATGACTTTAATTTAAATGAGAGTGCAGGGATGCAATCAATAAGTGAAATAGAAGTCAAAAGGGAGCCAGTAGAGTTGCTAACTTTGTCAGGTAGTGAAACTGAGCTCAATATATCTCCAGCTCAGTCAAGTCAGGAGATACAAAGTATCAAGGTAGAAGCTCCGGATTGGATGCAAATACTGTTTGCCAAACTCGAATCAAACCAAAATAAAATTGAGGCTAAAATTGAAAATAGTAATAAAGAGTTGGAGAATAAAATTGAGGCTAAAATTGAGGATAGTAATAAAGAACTAAAAGAAGAACTGCAATCAAAATGGAATAGTTTGAATTATAAGATAGATGCTATTCATCATGACATTCAAGAAAAAGTAGGGCAACAGTTAACTAAAATGCATAGTACTTTCAAATGTGAAATAGGTCAAATTCAAAAAAATTATCAAGAGGCAAATGAACTTTTGGAAGTGAGGTTGTCCGAAAGATTGAGCAACGAGTCCAAACTTTGCTCTGACAAAGTTAAAGAGGTACAAATTAAAGTAGATACTTGTAAGAAAAACATTGAGAAAGTAAAAGAAACCTGTACCGAAATTCGTGGTGCAGTGGAACAAAGATGTTCTGCCAGGATAGAAGCAGTAGAGTCACAAGTAGAGGAATTAAATACTAACATTGCTAACCTAGAAAATAGAGTAACCTCTGTTAATTCTAGTCATTCTACTGTACAGCATGTGACTTCAGTTGACGCCGCTTTTATAGGGTGTCGACAGTTTTTGCGCTTTGATCCTGATAAGTACATTCACCCTCTTGAATTTTGGAATGACTTTGAGGATGTTCTCCCCAACACTTGGTCAGAAAGAGAAAAAATTTCATTTATAAGAAGTCATTTGTCAGGTGATGCTTTGCGATGGTCAGCGGATGTAATGATCAAATGTAAAACTTTATCTGAATTTAAGTCTGCATTTCTCAACGAATACTGGTCACATAACATACAAAATGATGTGTTAAGGGAATTCTGGAGTGGTAAGAAGTTTTTCCCAGGGCGTGAATCAGTAAAGGATTTCGCTAGGAAGTGGGTTTCAAGACTGTCACATTTGACAGAAAAGATGAAGCCAGATATGATCATTATGGGTTTAGAAGGTAAGCTGCCGTGGTACTGGCAGAAGAGGATCATTTCCGCCGCTAGAGATAATATAGGCAACTTTATTGAATATCTGGAAAGAGTGGAAAGAGTAGCTGCTGCTGAGGAGCAGGTGCAGCAGAATAACAAATCTTCTAACAATCACGTACAAAATAATGGAAACGTGAACGTTAGAAATATGGAAGTTAGGCACACCAAAACAAACTATCGAAACCAAAGCCGTGGCAGAGGAAGAGGGGGTAGATACTCACCACGCTTTCGTAACAACTACTATGACGAAAGTGGAGAAGTAAATACTATGCCATTAAGACAAGAAGGGAGTCATGATGCTACTATATCTAGTGGTGTCACAGATGAACATAACAGGCCGCGTGTGGGAAACTAAATCCCGTCTATGAGGAAACTGGCGCTCACCAGGCGGTAACAGTAACACAGCCAGTAACGGAAACACAGACAATCAGCCAACATACACAGACAGACAACATGGATGACGAAATAAATACAGATAATACCAGTGATGTGTTAAGCCACTCTCACAAAATAGTGGATAGTATTTTGGATACACTAGAAAAATGGGTCAAGGAAGAACAGGAACTCAAGGTAGATAATGGGGAAGAAATAGATAATGGGTTTGAGTCTGATGGGAATAATGATGAAGTAAAAGCTTACATCTTCGATGAAAATGGCAATCTAAATGCTGAAGTAGAAGTAGCAGAAGTAGAATCAGTACTGCAAAACTTTAGAGAGGAGGAAATGATGAATGAAGGGGGTAGAAATAGTAACGAGGTGAAAGAATCTTGTAGCTGTGTAAACGTGCCACAAATGGTTGAAGGTGACGACATTCTTATGAACAGCAATATTGCGCAGGGACGCAGTTGCTCAGAGGTAGAGGATAGTTTGGCTGATGTGCAGCAAACAAAAGTAGAAAAAGTCGTCAGATGCTTCGATTTAAAGTTAGTGGACAGATTAGAGAAAGCAGCTAAGATTATAGAGCATGATGAGCCCCAGGATGTAAATGTAAATGTAATTGCAACTGATCAGAATTACTTTAGCTCGAAGAACATAGAACGAGATTTATTAGACGAGGTGTGTGAGCAACCTGTTCAATGTAAAATAACTCACCCTGTTATCAAAGTAAACATATCAGGAGTCACTGTGCGTTGTCTGCTTGACAGTGGCAGTGAAGCAAGTGCTTTATCACAAACATTTTTTGACACCATACCCAATAAAGAGAAGTTAACAGTTATGAAAGTAAGTGGCTTAAAGATTATAGGCGCTACTGGAAAAGTCTCTAGACCAGTTCAACACGAAGCTTTGATACCCATTGGTATAAATGACGTAGTAATAGATCATCCTTGTTTGATTGTGCTAGGCTTAAGTGTTGATATGTTGATTGGTACTGATTTCTTATCAAAGTACCAGGGAAAGATCAATTTTGATCAGAACAACTTAATTTTAACTTTACCTGACTCTAAAGTGATAAGAGAGTCTTTTATAGGAAGTCATATAGGCGGTAGTAATGAAACTTGGGAACTGCCTATTAGAGTAATAAAGAATAAAGGATACTTGCAGGAAAATTTGGTTTTCAGTGAGAATGAGGAAAGTGCTAAGGTTGAAGAGAGACACATCCTAAAGGAATTTAAAATTAACAGTAATTAATTACTGTAGGGAGTCTGCCACTCTTTGGCGGATACACGGTTTGGCGTACCGTGCAGTCCCAGCTGGGTGAAACTTTATTTCCTTTTCAAGTTTCATTCCCTTCTTCTGGTCTATCATAACAGGTAAGAATCACATATGTCTTCATGTTGTATGTATGCTATTAGGTTTTAAGTATTCTTAGTAAGGATCTACCTAGTGAATGGCAAAACAAAAGTCTGAGTACCAATAAGAGGCAAACATGGCTAAAATAAATAAATTAAAATATTTCATGTAATTGTAAAGGGTTAGAAAATACAACTAAGAGAGACACTTTGCAGTATACGAAGTACGGTATGAATATGAATAATCCCTGAGATTATGCAGAAGGTAGTATGTTGCTAGAAATAAGGTTGTCTGAAGGAAAACAGCGTAAGAAGGTAATGCTCATAGAGGCAAGCAATGGCGTTTTAGAATTAAATAAATGGAGATGTGTGGAAGTGGTGTGAGGATCGCACCAAATATATAGAAACAGGACGTCAATAGGCTGACAAAAGGAAAAGGGAGAAATGAAGTATTTTGAATCTGGAAGAAAAGGGAGAAAATGAATAGGTGAAGAAGTGAAGTAAGTAAATTGAAGTAAATGATGTAGGATTAAAGAATAATTCCCTCACGTCTCGTGAAATGGTGAAAAACGCTAAATCTTGCTTGAGGCAAATAAATAGTTAAACAGACAACAGAAACACACAAATATTGGAAAATGCAGAAATTTGGAATCGGTATACTGAAAATAACTAATTTCTTTAGTAATTCATACAATAAAGCAAAGTGCTGGTCAGCAAATGACTTCTTTGATGAACTAATCCATACGATAATTAAGCCAGAGTACATTAAAACTAAAAGGTTACTCAATTTTCTAAGTTGAAGCAAGATCTTAATATATTAATTTGCTAAAAGAATTTTCACTATTTAGGAACCTAAAAGATTATTTATGAAAGAAGAAAGTAGGAGCTATTGTATCAGATACGACTTAGTGCT